>NW_027189878.1:0-75875 GCF_040958095.1 Procambarus clarkii
AGAAACAAATAGTTGATTGAAAATGAAGTGTTTAAGGTTAATTTCGAATCAATTATGTGTTGCATCATTTTTATCGTATATTTAATGAATTAATAGCAATAAACTGAAAATTCACAAAAACGTGGAAAAACAGCAAAATGTTGCCTAATTCGATGATATTTTGTTTATATCACATAAAGGAAAAGGGATGATAAACGTCAAAATATTGCTGAATTCGATGATTTTTAGTACGAAACAAAATGCAAGAAAACTTGCTAAAAATGCAATATTATTCGAAAATCTGAGATTTGAAGGCCAATTCACATACCGTGATACTACATGAAATAGTATTGAAATATTGGTAAAAATGAATATATTTACGTAATATCAAACTACATGAAAAACGTGAAAAAGTCACTATTATACCAAATTTGAGGATTTTAACTTCGAATCATAGAGCGAGGTTTCGTATTATTTAGATCCAAGAAAAGACATATGACAATGTTGTTTCCAATACAAATGATAAAAATCAATGTGTTTTCATTAGAATTAACTAAAATGTTCCTGATTTTCCGTTTATATTACCGATGGAAGATGTACACGTAAAACCGTTCTAATCCGCTGAAACGTCGATATATGCAATAAAAACAGAACTTCTCCCTTTTCAATATCTTACTCTGTATTTTAACGAGAAACAAATAGATGATTGAAAATGAAGTATTTAAGGTTATTTTCTGATCAATTATGTGTTTGCATAATTTTTATCGTATATTTATGAATTAATAACAATAAACTGAAAATTCACAAAAACGTGGAAAAACGGCAAAATATTGCCTAATTCCATGATATTTTGTTTAAATCACATAAAGGAAAAGTGGATTCTAAAGGTCAAATATTGCTAAATTCGATGATTTTTAGTACAAAACAAAATGCAAGAAAACTTGCTTAAAAATGCAAAATTTGTGAAATTCTGAGATTTGAAACCCAAATCACATATCGTGAGAAAACATGAAGTAGTATCGAAATATTGGTAAAAACGAATATATATACGTAAAAACACACTACATGAATAACGTAAAAAAAAGTCACTATATTATCATATTTGAGGATTTTGACTTCAAATCATTGAGCGATGTTTCGTATTATTTAGATCCAAGAAAAGATATATGATATATGATATCTTACTCAGTATTTTCACGAGAAACAAATAGTTGATTGAAAATGAAGGTGTTTAAGGTCTCAAATACAAATGATAAAAATCAATGTGTTTTCATTAGAATTAACTAAAATGTTACTGATTTTCCGTTTATATTACCGAAAAAAGATGTACACGTAAAACCGCTCTAATCCGGCTGAAACGTCGATATATGCAATAAAAACAGAACTTCTCTCCTTTTCAATATCTTACTCAGGATTTTAACGAGAAACAAATAGTTGACTGAAAATGAAGTATTGAAGGATATTATCTAATCAATTATGTGTTTGCATCATTTTTATCGTATATTTAATGAATTAATAACAATAAACTGAATATTCACAAAAACGTGGAAAAACAGCAAAATATTGCAAAATTCGATGATATTTTGTTTATATCACATAAATGAAAAGGGGATGATAAACGTCAAAATATTGCTGAATTCGATGGTTTTTAGTACGAAACAAAATGCAAGAAAACTTGCTTAAAATGCAATATTATGCGAAAATCTGAGATTTGAAGGCCAAATCACATATCGTGATACTACATGAAATAGTATCGAAATATTGGTAAAAATGAATATATTTACATAATATCAAACTACATGAAAAACGTGAAAAAGTCATTATTATGCCAAATTTGAGGATTTTAACTTCGAATCATAAAGCGAGGTTTCGTATTTTTTACACCCTAGAAAAGACGTATAAAGATGTTGCTTCCAATACAAATGATAAAAATCAATGTGTTCGCATTAAAATTAACTAAAATGTTCCTGATTTTCGGTTTATATTACCGATGGAAGATGTACACGTAAAACCGTTCTAATCCGGCTGAAACGTCGATATATTCAATAAAAACAGAACTTCTCCCCTTTTCAATATCTTACTCAGTATTTTAACGAGAAACAAATAGATGATTGAAAATTAAGTATTTAAGGTTATTTTCTGATCAATTATGTGTTTCCATAATTTTTATCGTATATTTCATGAATTAATACCAATAAACTGAAAATTCACAAAAACGTGGAAAAACGGCAAAATATTGCCTAATTCGATGATATTTTGTTTAAATCACATAAAGGAAAAGGGGATGATAAAGGTCAAAATATTGCTAAATTCGATGATTTTTAGTACAAAACAAAATGTAAGAAAACTTGCTTAAAAATGCAAAATTTGCGAAATTCTGAGATTTGAAGGCCAAATCACATATAGTGATACTACATGAAATAGTATCGAAATATTGGTAAAAACGAATATATTTACGAAATATCAAACTACATGAAAAACGTGAAAAAGTCACTATTATACCAAATTTGAGGATTTTAACTTCGAATCATAAAGCAAGGTTTCGTATTATTTAGATCCAAGAAAAGACATTTGACAATATTGTTTCCAATACAAATGATAAAAATCAATGTGTTTCATTAGAATTAACTAAAATACTCATGATTTTACGTTTATATTACCGATGGAAGATGTACACGTAAAACCGCTCTATTCCGGCTAAAATGTCGATATATGCAATAAAAACCGAACTTCTCTCCTTTTCAATATCTTACTCAGAATTTTAACGAGAAACAAATAGTTGATTTAAAATGAAGTATTTAAGGATATTATCTAATCAATTATGTGTTTGCATCATTTTTATCGTATATTTAATGAATTAATAACAATAAACTGAATATTCACAAAAACGTGGAAAAACAGCAAAATATTGCCTAATTCGATGATATTTTGTTTATATCACATAAAGGAAAAGGGGATGATAAACGTCAAAATATTGCTGAACTCGATGATTTTTAGTTCAAAACAAAATGCAAGAAATCTTGCTTAAAATGCAATATTATGCGAAAATCTGAGATATGAAGGCCAAATCACATATCGTGATACTACATGAAGTAGTATCGAAATATTGGTAAAAATGAATATATTTACGTAATATCAAACTACATGAAAAACGTGAAAAAATCCCGTATACAGGTATAAGACCGTTATGCCAAATTTGAGGATTTTAACTTCGAATCATAAAGCGACGTTTCGTTATTTTTTAGACCCTAAAAAAAGACGTATAAAGATGTTGCTTCCAATACAAATTATAAAAATCAATGTGTTTTCATTAAAATTAACTAAAATGTTCCTGATTTTCGGTTTATATTACCGATGGAAGATGTACACGTAAAACCGCTCTAATCCAGCTGAAACGTCGATATATGCAATAAAAACAGAACTTCTCCTCTTTTCAATATCTTACTCAGTATTTTAACGAGAAACAAATAGTTGATTGAAAATGAAGTATTTAAGGTTAGTTTCTAATCAATTATGTGTTTGCATCATTTTTATCGTATATTTAATGAATTAATAACAATAAATTGAATATTCACAAAAACGTGGAAAAACAGCAAAATATTGCCTAATTCGATGATATTTTGTTTATATCACATAAAGGAAAAGGGGATGATAAAAGTCAAATATTGCTGAATTCGATGATTTTTAGTACGAAACAAAATGCAAGAAAACTTGCTTAATATGCAATATTATGCGAAAATCTGATATTTGAAGGCCAAATCACATACCGTGATACTACATGAAATAGTATCGAAATATTGATAAAAATGAATATATTTACGTAATATCAAACTACATGAAAAACGTGAAAAAGTCATTATTATGCCAAATTTGAGGATTTTAACATCGAATCATAAAGCGACGTTTCGTTATTTTTTAGACCCTAAAAAAAACCGTATAAAGATGTTGCTTCCAATACAAATGATAAAAATCAATGTGCTTTCATTAAAATTAACTAAAATGTTCCTGATTTTCGGTTTATATTACCGATGGAAGATGTGCACGTAAAACCGTTCTAATCCGGCTGAAACGTCGATATATGCAATAAAAACAGAACTTCTCCCCTTTTCAATATCTTACTCTGTATTTTAACGAGAAACAAATAGATGATTGAAAATGAAGTATTTAAGGTTATTTTCTGATCAATTATGTGTTTGCATAATTTTTATCGTATATTTATGAATTAATAACAATTAACTGAAAATTCACAAAAACGTGGAAAAACGCAAAATATTGCCTAATTCCATGATATTTTGTTTAAATCACATAAAGGAAAAGTGGATTCTAAAGGTCAAAATATTGGTAAATTCGATGATTTTTAGTACAAAACAAAATGCAAGAAAACTTGCTTAAAAATGCAAAATTTGTGAAATTCTGAGATTTGAAACCCAAATCACATATCGTGAGAAAACATGAAGTAGTATCGAAATATTGGTAAAAACGAATATATATACGTAAAAACACACTACATGAATAACGTAAAAAAGTCACTATATTATCATATTTGAGGATTTTGACTTCAAATCATTGAGCGATGTTTCGTATTATTTAGATCCAAGAAAAGATATATGATATATGATATCTTACTCAGTATTTTCACGACAAACAAATAGTTGATTGAAAATGAAGGTGTTTAAGGTCTCAAATACAAATGGTAAAAATCAATGTGTTTTCATTAGAATTAACTAAAATGTTACTGATTTTCCGTTTATATTACCGAAAAAAGATGTACACGTAAAACCGCTCTAATCCGGCTGAAACGTCGATATATGCAATAAAAACAGAACTTCTCCCCTTTCCAATATCTTACTCAGTATTTTTACGAGAAACAAATAGTTGATTGAAAATGAAGTGTTTAAGGTTAATTTCGAATCAATTATGTGTATGCATCATTTTTATCGTATATTTAATGAATTAATAGCAATAAACTGAAAATTCACAAAAACGTGGAAAAACAGCAAAATGTTGCCTAATTCGATGATATTTTGTTTATATCACATAAGGAAAAAGGGATGATAAACGTCAAAATATTGCTGAATTCGATGATTTTTAGTACGAAACAAAATGCAAGAAACTTGCTAAAATGCAATATTATTCGAAAATCTGAGATTTGAAGGCCAATTCACATACCGTGATACTACATGAAATAGTATCTGAAATATTGGTAAAAATGAATATATTTACGTAATATCAAACTACATGATAAACGTGAAAAAGTCCCTATTATACCAAATTTGAGGATTTTAACTTCGAATCATAGAGCGAGGTTTCGTATTATTTAGATCCAAGAAAAGACATATGACAATGTTGTTTCCAATACAAATGATAAAAATCAATGTGTTTTCATTAGAATTAACTAAAATGTTCCTGATTTTCCGTTTATATTACCGATGGAAGATGTACACGTAAAACCGTTCTAATCCGTCTGAAACGTCGATATATGCAATAAAAACAGAACTTCTCCCCTTTTCAATATCTTACTCTGTATTTTAACGAGAAACAAATAGATGATTGAAAATGAAGTATTTAAGGTTATTTTCTGATCAATTATGTGTTTGCATATTTTTATCGTATATTTATGAATTAATAACAATAAACTGAAAATTCACAAAAACGTGGAAAAACGGCAAAATATTGCCTAATTCCATGATATTTTGTTTAAATCACATAAAGGAAAAGTGGATTCTAAAGGTCAAAATATTGCTAAATTCGATGATTTTTAGTACAAAACAAAATGCAAGAAAACTTGCTTAAAAATGCAAAATTTGTGAAATTCTGAGATTTGAAACCCAAATCACATATCGTGAGAAAACATGAAGTAGTATCGAAATATTGGTAAAAACGAATATATATACGTAAAAACACACTACATGAATAACGTAAAAAAAAGTCACTATATTATCATATTTAAGGATTTTGACTTCAAATGATTGAGCGATGTTTCGTATTATTTAGATCCAAGAAAAGATATATGATATATGATATCTTACTCAGTATTTTCACGAGAAACAAATAGTTGATTGAAAATGAAGGTGTTTAAGGTCTCAAATACAAATGATAAAAATCAATGTGTTTTCATTAGAATTAACTAAAATGTTACTGATTTTCCGTTTATATTACCGAAAAAAGATGTACACGTAAAACCGCTCTAATCCGGCTGAAACGTCGATATATGCAATAAAAACAGAACTTCTCTCCTTTTCAATATCTTACTCAGGATTTTAACGAGAAACAAATAGTTGACTGAAAATGAAGTATTGAAGGATATTATCTAATCAATTATGTGTTTGCATCATTTTTATCGTATATTTAATGAATTAATAACAATAAACTGAATGTTCACAAAAACGTGGAAAAACAGCAAAATATTGCAAAATTCGATGATATTTTGTTTATATCACATAAATGAAAAGGGGATGATAAACGTCAAAATATTGCTGAATTCGATGGTTTTTAGTACGAAACAAAATGCAAGAAAACTTGCTTAAAATGCAATATTATGCGAAAATCTGAGATTTGAAGGCCAAATCACATTTCGTGATACTACATGAAATAGTATCGAAATATTGGTAAAAATGAATATATTTACATAATATCAAACTACATGAAAAACGTGAAAAAGTCATTATTATGCCAAATTTGAGGATTTTAACTTCGAATCATAAAGCGAGGTTTCGTATTTTTTACACCCTAGAAAAGACGTATAAAGATGTTGCTTCCAATACAAATGATAAAAATCAATGTGTTCGCATTAAAATTAACTAAAATGTTCCTGATTTTCGGTTTATATTACCGATGGAAGATGTACACGTAAAACCGTTCTAATCCGGCTGAAACGTCGATATATTCAATGAAAACAGAACTTCTCCCCTTTTCAATATCTTACTCAGTATTTTAACGAGAAACAAATAGGTGATTGAAAATTAAGTATTTAAGGTTATTTTCTGATCAATTATGTGTTTCCATAATTTTTATCGTATATTTCATGAATTAATACCAATAAACTGAAAATTCACAAAAACGTGGAAAAACGGCAAAATATTGCCTAATTCGATGATATTTTGTTTAAATCACATAAAGGAAAAGGGGATGATAAAGGTCAAAATATTGCTAAATTCGATGATTTTTAGTACAAAACAAAATGTAAGAAAACTTGCTTAAAAATGCAAAATTTGCGAAATTCTGAGATTTGAAGGCCAAATCACATATAGTGATACTACATGAAATAGTATCGAAATATTGGTAAAAACGAATATATTTACGAAATATCAAACTACATGAAAAACGTGAAAAAGTCACTATTATACCAAATTTGAGGATTTTAACTTCGAATCATAAAGCAAGGTTTCGTATTATTTAGATCCAAGAAAAGACATTTGACAATATTGTTTCCAATACAAATGATAAAAATCAATGTGTTTCATTAGAATTAACTAAAATACTCATGATTTTACGTTTATATTACCGATGGAAGATGTACACGTAAAACCGCTCTATTCCGGCTAAAATGTCGATATATGCAATAAAAACCGAACTTCTCTCCTTATCAATATCTTACTCAGAATTTTAACGAGAAACAAATAGTTGATTTAAAATGAAGTATTTAAGGATATTATCTAATCAATTATGTGTTTGCATCATTTTTATCGTATATTTAATGAATTAATAACAATAAACTGAATATTCACAAAAACGTGGAAAAACACCAAAATATTGCCTAATTCGATAATATTTGGTTTATATCACATAAAGGAAAAGGGGATGATAAACGTCAAAATATTGCTGAACTCGATGATTTTTAGTTCAAAACAAAATGCAAGAAATCTTGCTTAAAATGCAATATTATGCGAAAATCTGAGATATGAAGGCCAAATCACATATCGTGATACTACATGAAGTAGTATCGAAATATTGGTAAAAATGAATATATTTACGTAATATCAAACTACATGAAAAACGTGAAAAAATCCCGTATACAGGTATAAGACCGTTATGCCAAATTTGAGGATTTTAACTTCGAATCATAAAGCGACGTTTCGTTATTTTTTAGACCCTAAAAAAAGACGTATAAAGATGTTGCTTCCAATACAAATTATAAAAATCAATGTGTTTTCATTAAAATTAACTAAAATGTTCCTGATTTTCGGTTTATATTACCGATGGAAGATGTACACGTAAAACCGCTCTAATCCAGCTGAAACGTCGATATATGCAATAAAAACAGAACTTCTCCTCTTTTCAATATCTTACTCAGTATTTTAACGAGAAACAAATAGTTGATTGAAAATGAAGTATTTAAGGTTAGTTTCTAATCAATTATGTGTTTGCATCATTTTTATCGTATATTTAATGAATTAATAACAATAAATTGAATATTCACAAAAACGTGGAAAAACAGCAAAATATTGCCTAATTCGATGATATTTTGTTTATATCACATAAAGGAAAAGGGGATGATAAAAGTCAAAATATTGCTGAATTCGATGATTTTTAGTACGAAACAAAATGCAAGAAAACTTGCTTAATATGCAATATTATGCGAAAATCTGATATTTGAAGGCCAAATCACATACCGTGATACTACATGAAATAGTATCGAAATATTGATAAAAATGAATATATTTACGTAATATCAAACTACATGAAAAACGTGAAAAAGTCATTATTATGCCAAATTTGAGGATTTTAACATCGAATCATAAAGCGACGTTTCGTTATTTTTTAGACCCTAAAAAAAAACGTATAAAGATGTTGCTTCCAATACAAATGATAAAAATCAATGTGCTTTCATTAAAATTAACTAAAATGTTCCTGATTTTCGGTTTATATTACCGATGGAAGATGTGCACGTAAAACCGTTCTAATCCGGCTGAAACGTCGATATATGCAATAAAAACAGAACTTCTCCCCTTTTCAATATCTTACTCTGTATTTTAACGAGAAACAAATAGATGATTGAAAATGAAGTATTTAAGGTTATTTTCTGATCAATTATGTGTTTGCATAATTTTTATCGTATATTTATGAATTAATAACAATTAACTGAAAATTCACAAAAACGTGGAAAAACGGCAAAATATTGCCTAATTCCATGATATTTTGTTTAAATCACATAAAGGAAAAGTGGATTCTAAAGGTCAAAATATTGGTAAATTCGATGATTTTTAGTACAAAACAAAATGCAAGAAAACTTGCTTAAAAATGCAAAATTTGTGAAATTCTGAGATTTGAAACCCAAATCACATATCGTGAGAAAACATGAAGTAGTATCGAAATATTGGTAAAAACGAATATATATACGTAAAAACACACTACATGAATAACGTAAAAAAAGTCACTATATTATCATATTTGAGGATTTTGACTTCAAATCATTGAGCGATGTTTCGTATTATTTAGATCCAAGAAAAGATATATGATATATGATATCTTACTCAGTATTTTCACGACAAACAAATAGTTGATTGAAAATGAAGGTGTTTAAGGTCTCAAATACAAATGGTAAAAATCAATGTGTTTTCATTAGAATTAACTAAAATGTTACTGATTTTCCGTTTATATTACCGAAAAAAGATGTACACGTAAAACCGCTCTAATCCGGCTGAAACGTCGATATATGCAATAAAAACAGAACTTCTCCCCTTTCCAATATCTTACTCAGTATTTTTACGAGAAACAAATAGTTGATTGAAAATGAAGTGTTTAAGGTTAATTTCGAATCAATTATGTGTATGCATCATTTTTATCGTATATTTAATGAATTAATAGCAATAAACTGAAAATTCACAAAAACGTGGAAAAACAGCAAAATGTTGCCTAATTCGATGATATTTTGTTTATATCACATAAAGGAAAAGGGATGATAAACGTCAAAATATTGCTGAATTCGATGATTTTTAGTACGAAACAAAATGCAAGAAAACTTGCTAAAAATGCAATATTATTCGAAAATCTGAGATTTGAAGGCCAATTCACATACCGTGATACTACATGAAATAGTATTGAAATATTGGTAAAAATGAATATATTTACGTAATATCAAACTACATGAAAAACGTGAAAAAGTCACTATTATACCAAATTTGAGGATTTTAACTTCGAATCATAGAGCGAGGTTTCGTATTATTTAGATCCAAGAAAAGACATATGACAATGTTGTTTCCAATACAAATGATAAAAATCAATGTGTTTTCATTAGAATTAACTAAAATGTTCCTGATTTTCCGTTTATATTACCGATGGAAGATGTACACGTAAAACCGTTCTAATCCGTCTGAAACGTCGATATATGCAATAAAAACAGAACTTCTCCCCTTTTCAATATCTTACTCTGTATTTTAACGAGAAACAAATAGATGATTGAAAATGAAGTATTTAAGGTTATTTTCTGATCAATTATGTGTTTGCATATTTTTATCGTATATTTATGAATTATTAACAATAAACTGAAAATTCACAAAAACGTGGAAAAACGGCAAAATATTGCCTAATTCCATGATATTTTGTTTAAATCACATAAAGGAAAAGTGGATTCTAAAGGTCAAAATATTGCTAAATTCGATGATTTTTAGTACAAAACAAAATGCAAGAAAACTTGCTTAAAAATGCAAAATTTGTGAAATTCTGAGATTTGAAACCCAAATCACATATCGTGAGAAAACATGAAGTAGTATCGAAATATTGGTAAAAACGAATATATATACGTAAAAACACACTACATGAATAACGTAAAAAAAAGTCACTATATTATCATATTTAAGGATTTTGACTTCAAATGATTGAGCGATGTTTCGTATTATTTAGATCCAAGAAAAGATATATGATATATGATATCTTACTCAGTATTTTCACGAGAAACAAATAGTTGATTGAAAATGAAGGTGTTTAAGGTCTCAAATACAAATGATAAAAATCAATGTGTTTTCATTAGAATTAACTAAAATGTTACTGATTTTCCGTTTATATTACCGAAAAAAGATGTACACGTAAAACCGCTCTAATCCGGCTGAAACGTCGATATATGCAATAAAAACAGAACTTCTCTCCTTTTCAATATCTTACTCAGGATTTTAACGAGAAACAAATAGTTGACTGAAAATGAAGTATTGAAGGATATTATCTAATCAATTATGTGTTTGCATCATTTTTATCGTATATTTAATGAATTAATAACAATAAACTGAATGTTCACAAAAACGTGGAAAAACAGCAAAATATTGCAAAATTCGATGATATTTTGTTTATATCACATAAATGAAAAGGGGATGATAAACGTCAAAATATTGCTGAATTCGATGGTTTTTAGTACGAAACAAAATGCAAGAAAACTTGCTTAAAATGCAATATTATGCGAAAATCTGAGATTTGAAGGCCAAATCACATTTCGTGATACTACATGAAATAGTATCGAAATATTGGTAAAAATGAATATATTTACATAATATCAAACTACATGAAAAACGTGAAAAAGTCATTATTATGCCAAATTTGAGGATTTTAACTTCGAATCATAAAGCGAGGTTTCGTATTTTTTACACCCTAGAAAAGACGTATAAAGATGTTGCTTCCAATACAAATGATAAAAATCAATGTGTTCGCATTAAAATTAACTAAAATGTTCCTGATTTTCGGTTTATATTACCGATGGAAGATGTACACGTAAAACCGTTCTAATCCGGCTGAAACGTCGATATATTCAATGAAAACAGAACTTCTCCCCTTTTCAATATCTTACTCAGTATTTTAACGAAAAACAAATAGGTGATTGAAAATTAAGTATTTAAGGTTATTTTCTGATCAATTATGTGTTTCCATAATTTTTATCGTATATTTCATGAATTAATACCAATAAACTGAAAATTCACAAAAACGTGGAAAAACGGCAAAATATTGCCTAATTCGATGATATTTTGTTTAAATCACATAAAGGAAAAGGGGATGATAAAGGTCAAAATATTGCTAAATTCGATGATTTTTAGTACAAAACAAAATGTAAGAAAACTTGCTTAAAAATGCAAAATTTGCGAAATTCTGAGATTTGAAGGCCAAATCACATATAGTGATACTACATGAAATAGTATCGAAATATTGGTAAAAACGAATATATTTACGAAATATCAAACTACATGAAAAACGTGAAAAAGTCACTATTATACCAAATTTGAGGATTTTAACTTCGAATCATAAAGCAAGGTTTCGTATTATTTAGATCCAAGAAAAGACATTTGACAATATTGTTTCCAATACAAATGATAAAAATCAATGTGTTTCATTAGAATTAACTAAAATACTCATGATTTTACGTTTATATTACCGATGGAAGATGTACACGTAAAACCGCTCTATTCCGGCTAAAATGTCGATATATGCAATAAAAACCGAACTTCTCTCCTTTTCAATATCTTACTCAGAATTTTAACGAGAAACAAATAGTTGATTTAAAATGAAGTATTTAAGGATATTATCTAATCAATTATGTGTTTGCATCATTTTTATCGTATATTTAATGAATTAATAACAATAAACTGAATATTCACAAAAACGTGGAAAAACAGCAAAATATTGCCTAATTCGATGATATTTTGTTTATATCACATAAAGGAAAAGGGGATGATAAACGTCAAAATATTGCTGAACTCGATGATTTTTAGTTCAAAACAAAATGCAAGAAATCTTGCTTAAAATGCAATATTATGCGAAAATCTGAGATATGAAGGCCAAATCACATATCGTGATACTACATGAAGTAGTATCGAAATATTGGTAAAAATGAATATATTTACGTAATATCAAACTACATGAAAAACGTGAAAAAATCCCGTATACAGGTATAAGACCGTTATGCCAAATTTGAGGATTTTAACTTCGAATCATAAAGCGACGTTTCGTTATTTTTTAGACCCTAAAAAAAGACGTATAAAGATGTTGCTTCCAATACAAATTATAAAAATCAATGTGTTTTCATTAAAATTAACTAAAATGTTCCTGATTTTCGGTTTATATTACCGATGGAAGATGTACACGTAAAACCGCTCTAATCCAGCTGAAACGTCGATATATGCAATAAAAACAGAACTTCTCCTCTTTTCAATATCTTACTCAGTATTTTAACGAGAAACAAATAGTTGATTGAAAATGAAGTATTTAAGGTTAGTTTCTAATCAATTATGTGTTTGCATCATTTTTATCGTATATTTAATGAATTAATAACAATAAATTGAATATTCACAAAAACGTGGAAAAACAGCAAAATATTGCCTAATTCGATGATATTTTGTTTATATCACATAAAGGAAAAGGGGATGATAAAAGTCAAAATATTGCTGAATTCGATGATTTTTTAGTACGAAACAAGATGCAAGAAAACTTGCTTAATATGCAATATTATGCGAAAATCTGATATTTGAAGGCCAAATCACATACCGTGATACTACATGAAATAGTATCGAAATATTGATAAAAATGAATATATTTACGTAATATCAAACTACATGAAAAACGTGAAAAAGTCATTATTATGCCAAATTTGAGGATTTTAACATCGAATCATAAAGCGACGATTCGTTATTTTTTAGACCCTAAAAAAAACCGTATAAAGATGTTGCTTCCAATACAAATGATAAAAATCAATGTGCTTTCATTAAAATTAACTAAAATGTTCCTGATTTTCGGTTTATATTACCGATGGAAGATGTGCACGTAAAACCGTTCTAATCCGGCTGAAACGTCGATATATGCAATAAAAACAGAACTTCTCCCCTTTTCAATATCTTACTCTGTATTTTAACGAGAAACAAATAGATGATTGAAAATGAAGTATTTAAGGTTATTTTCTGATCAATTATGTGTTTGCATAATTTTTATCGTATATTTATGAATTAATAACAATTAACTGAAAATTCACAAAAACGTGGAAAAACGGCAAAATATTGCCTAATTCCATGATATTTTGTTTAAATCACATAGAGGAAAAGTGGATTCTAAAGGTCAAAATATTGGTAAATTCGATGATTTTTAGTACAAAACAAAATGCAAGAAAACTTGCTTAAAAATGCAAAATTTGTGAAATTCTGAGATTTGAAACCCAAATCACATATCGTGAGAAAACATGAAGTAGTATCGAAATATTGGTAAAAACGAATATATATACGTAAAAACACACTACATGAATAACGTAAAAAAAGTCACTATATTATCATATTTGAGGATTTTGACTTCAAATCATTGAGCGATGTTTCGTATTATTTAGATCCAAGAAAAGATATATGATATATGATATCTTACTCAGTATTTTCACGACAAACAAATAGTTGATTGAAAATGAAGGTGTTTAAGGTCTCAAATACAAATGGTAAAAATCAATGTGTTTTCATTAGAATTAACTAAAATGTTACTGATTTTCCGTTTATATTACCGAAAAAAGATGTACACGTAAAACCGCTCTAATCCGGCTGAAACGTCGATATATGCAATAAAAACAGAACTTCTCCCCTTTCCAATATCTTACTCAGTATTTTTACGAGAAACAAATAGTTGATTGAAAATGAAGTGTTTAAGGTTAATTTCGAATCAATTATGTGTATGCATCATTTTTATCGTATATTTAATGAATTAATAGCAATAAACTGAAAATTCACAAAAACGTGGAAAAACAGCAAAATGTTGCCTAATTCGATGATATTTTGTTTATATCACATAAAGGAAAAGGGATGATAAACGTCAAAATATTGCTGAATTCGATGATTTTTAGTACGAAACAAAATGCAAGAAAACTTGCTAAAAATGCAATATTATTCGAAAATCTGAGATTTGAAGGCCAATTCACATACCGTAATACTACATGAAATAGTATTGAAATATTGGTAAAAATGAATATATTTACGTAATATCAAACTACATGAAAAACGTGAAAAAGTCACTATTATACCAAATTTGAGGATTTTAACTTCGAATCATAGAGCGAGGTTTCGTATTATTTAGATCCAAGAAAAGACATATGACAATGTTGTTTCCAATACAAATGATAAAAATCAATGTGTTTTCATTAGAATTAACTAAAATGTTCCTGATTTTCCGTTTATATTACCGATGGAAGATGTACACGTAAAACCGTTCTAATCCGTCTGAAACGTCGATATATGCAATAAAAACAGAACTTCTCCCCTTTTCAATATCTTACTCTGTATTTTAACGAGAAACAAATAGATGATTGAAAATGAAGTATTTAAGGTTATTTTCTGATCAATTATGTGTTTGCATAATTTTTATCGTATATTTATGAATTAATAACAATAAACTGAAAATTCACAAAAACGTGGAAAAACGGCAAAATATTGCCTAATTCCATGATATTTTGTTTAAATCACATAAAGGAAAAGTGGATTCTAAAGGTCAAAATATTGCTAAATTCGATGATTTTTAGTACAAAACAAAATGCAAGAAAACTTGCTTAAAAATGCAAAATTTGTGAAATTCTGAGATTTGAAACCCAAATCACATATCGTGAGAAAACATGAAGTAGTATCGAAATATTGGTAAAAACGAATATATATACGTAAAAACACACTACATGAATAACGTAAAAAAAAGTCACTATATTATCATATTTGAGGATTTTGACTTCAAATGATTGAGCGATGTTTCGTATTATTTAGATCCAAGAAAAGATATATGATATATGATATCTTACTCAGTATTTTCACGAGAAACAAATAGTTGATTGAAAATGAAGGTGTTTAAGGTCTCAAATACAAATGATAAAAATCAATGTGTTTTCATTAGAATTAACTAAAATGTTACTGATTTTCCGTTTATATTACCGAAAAAAGATGTACACGTAAAACCGTTCTAATCCGGCTGAAACGTCGATATATTCAATAAAAACTGAACTTCTCCCCTTTTCAATATCTTACTCTGTATTTTAACGAGAAACAAATAGATGATTGAAAATTAAGTATTTAAGGTTATTTTCTGATCAATTATGTGTTTCCATAATTTTTATCGTATATTTCATGAATTAATACCAATAAACTGAAAATTCACAAAAACGTGGAAAAACGGCAAAATATTGCCTAATTCGATGATATTTTGTTTAAATCACATAAAGGAAAAGGGGATGATAAAGGTCAAAATATTGCTAAATTCGATGATTTTTAGTACAAAACAAAATGTAAGAAAACTTGCTTAAAAATGCAAAATTTGCGAAATTCTGAGATTTGAAACCCAAATCACATATCGTGAGAAAACATGAAGTAGTATCGAAATATTGGTAAAAACGAATATATATACGTAAAATCACACTACATGAATAACGTGAAAAAAGTCACTATATTATCATATTTGAGGATTTTGACTTCAAATCATTGAGCGATGTTTCGTATTATTTAGATCCAAGAAAAGATATATGATATATGATATCTTACTCAGTATTTTCACGAGAAACAAATAGTTGATTGAAAATGAAGGTGTTTAAGGTCTCAAATACAAATGATAAAAATCAATGTGTTTTCATTAGAATTAACTAAAATGTTACTGATTTTCCGTTTATATTACCGAAAAAAGATGTACACGTAAAACCGCTCTAATCCGGCTGAAACGTCGATATATGCAATCAAAACAGAACTTCTCTCCTTTTCAATATCTTACTCAGGATTTTAACGAGAAACAAATAGTTGACTGAAAATGAAGTATTGAAGGATATTATCTAATCAATTATGTGTTTGCATCATTTTTATCGTATATTTAATGAATTAATAACAATAAACTGAATATTCACAAAAACGTGGAAAAACAGCAAAATATTGGAAAATTCGATGATATTTTGTTTATATCACATAAATGAAAAGGGGATGATAAACGTCAAAATATTGCTGAATTCGATGGTTTTTAGTACGAAACAAAATGCAAGAAAACTTGCTTAAAATGCAATATTATGCGAAAATCTGAGATTTGAAGGCCAAATCACATATCGTGATACTACATGAAATAGTATCGAAATATTGGTAAAAATGAATATATTTACATAATATCAAACTACATGAAAAACGTGAAAAAGTCATTATTATGCCAAATTTGAGGAATTTAACTTCGAATCATAAAGCGAGGTTTCGTATTTTTTACACCCTAGAAAAGACGTATAAAGATGTTGCTTCCAATACAAATGATAAAAATCAATGTGTTCGCATTAAAATTAACTAAAATGTTCCTGATTTTCGGTTTATATTACCGATGGAAAATGTACACGTAAAACCGTTCTAATCCGGCTGAAACGTCGATATATTCAATAAAAACTGAACTTCTCCCCTTTTCAATATCTTACTCTGTATTTTAACGAGAAACAAATAGATGATTGAAAATTAAGTATTTAAGGTTATTTTCTGATCAATTATGTGTTTCCATAATTTTTATCGTATATTTCATGAATTAATAACAATAAACTGAATATTCACAAAAACGTGGAAAAACAGCAAAATATTGCCTAATTCGATGATATTTTGTTTATATCACATAAAGGAAAAGGGGATGATAAACGTCAAAATATTGCTGAACTCGATGATTTTTAGTTCAAAACAAAATGCAAGAAATCTTGCTTAAAATGCAATATTATGCGAAAATCTGAGATATGAAGGCCAAATCACATATCGTGATACTACATGAAGTAGTATCGAAATATTGGTAAAAATGAATATATTTACGTAATATCAAACTACATGAAAAACGTGAAAAAATCCCGTATACAGGTATAAGACCGTTATGCCAAATTTGAGGATTTTAACTTCGAATCATAAAGCGACGTTTCGTTATTTTTTAGACCCTAAAAAAAGACGTATAAAGATGTTGCTTCCAATACAAATTATAAAAATCAATGTGTTTTCATTAAAATTAACTAAAATGTTCCTGATTTTCGGTTTATATTACCGATGGAAGATGTACACGTAAAACCGCTCTAATCCAGCTGAAACGTCGATATATGCAATAAAAACAGAACTTCTCCTCTTTTCAATATCTTACTCAGTATTTTAACGAGAAACAAATAGTTGATTGAAAAAGAAGTATTTAAGGTTAGTTTCTAATCAATTATGTGTTTGCATCATTTTTATCGTATATTTAATGAATTAATAACAATAAACTGAATATTCACAAAAACGTGGAAAAACAGCAAAATATTGCCTAATTCGATGATATTTTGTTTATATCACATAAAGGAAAAGGGGATGATAAAAGTCAAAATATTGCTGAATTCGATGATTTTTAGTACGAAACAAAATGCAAGAAAACTTGCTTAAAATGCAATATTATGCGAAAATCTGATATTTGAAGGCCAAATCACATACCGTGATACTACATGAAATAGTATCGAAATATTGATAAAAATGAATATATTTACGTAATATCAAACTACATGAAAAACGTGAAAAAGTCACTATTATACCAAATTTGAGGATTTTAACATCGAATCATAGAGCGAGGTTTCGTATTATTTAGATCCAAGAAAAGACATATGACAATGTTGTTTCCAATACAAATGATAAAAATCAATGTGTTTTCATTAGAATTAACTAAAATGTTCCTGATTTTCCGTTTATATTACCGATGGAAGATGTACACGTAAAACCGCTCTAATCCAGCTGAAACGTCGATATATGCAATAAAAACAGAACTTCTCCTCTTTTCAATATCTTACTCAGTATTTTAACGAGAAACAAATAGTTGATTGAAAATGAAGTATTTAAGGTTAGTTTCTAATCAATTATGTGTTTGCATCATTTTTATCGTATATTTAATGAATTAATAACAATAAACTGAATATTCACAAAAACGTGGAAAAACAGCAAAATATTGCCTAATTCGATGATATTTTGTTTATATCACATAAAGGAAAAGGGGATGATAAAAGTCAAAATATTGCTGAATTCGATGATTTTTAGTACGAAACAAAATGCAAGAAAACTTGCTTAAAATGCAATATTATGCGAAAATCTGATATTTGAAGGCCAAATCACATACCGTGATACTACATGAAATAGTATCGAAATATTGATAAAAATGAATATATTTACGTAATATCAAACTACATGAAAAACGTGAAAAAGTCACTATTATACCAAATTTGAGGATTTTAACTTCGAATCATAGAGCGAGGTTTCGTATTATTTAGATCCAAGAAAAGACATATGACAATGTTGTTTCCAATACAAATGATAAAAATCAATGTGTTTTCATTAGAATTAACTAAAATGTTCCTGATTTTCCGTTTATATTACCGATGGAAGATGTACACGTAAAACCGTTCTAATCCGGCTGAAACGTCGATATATGCAATAAAAACAGAACTTCTCCCCTTTTCAATATCTTACTCACGAGAAACAAATAGATGATTGAAAATGAAGTATTTAAGGTTATTTTCTGATCAATTATGTGTTTGCATAATTTTTATCGTATATTTATGAATTAATAACAATAAACTGAAAATTCACAAAAACGTGGAAAAACGGCAAAATATTGCCAAATTCCATGATATTTTGTTTAAATCACATAAAGGAAAAGTGGATTCTAAAGGTCAAATTATTGCTAAATTCGATGATTTTTAGTACAAAACAAAATGCAAGAAAACTTGCTTAAAAATGCAAAATTTGTGAAATTCTGAGATTTGAAACCCAAATCACATATCGTGAGAAAACATGAAGTAGTATCGAAATATTGGTAAAAACGAATATATATACGTAAAAACACACTACATGAATAACGTAAAAAAAGTCACTATATTATCATATTTGAGGATTTTGACTTCAAATCATTGAGCGATGTTTCGTATTATTTAGATCCAAGAAAAGATATATGATATATGATATCTTACTCAGTATTTTCAAGAGAAACAAATAGTTGATTGAAAATGAAGGTGTTTAAGGTCTCAAATACAAATGATAAAAATCAATGTGTTTTCATAAGAATTAACTAAAATGTTACTGATTATCCGTTTATATTACCGAAAAAAGATGTACACGTAAAACCGCTCTAATCCGGCTGAAACGTCGATATATGCAATAAAAACAGAACTTCTCTCCTTTTCAATATCTTACTCAGGATTTTAACGAGAAACAAATAGTTGACTGAAAATGAAGTATTGAAGGATATTATCTAATCAATTATGTGTTTGCATCATTTTTATCGTATATTTAATGAATTAATAACAATAAACTGAATATTCACAAAAACGTGGAAAAACAGCAAAATATTGCAAAATTCGATGATATTTTGTTTATATCACATAAATGAAAAGGGGATGATAAACGTCAAAATATTGCTGAATTCGATGGTTTTTAGTACGAAACAAAATGCAAGAAAACTTGCTTAAAATGCAATATTATGGGAAAATCTGAGATTTGAAGGCCAAATCACATATCGTGATACTACATGAAATAGTATCGAAATATTGGTAAAAATGAATATATTTACATAATATCAAACTACATGAAAAACGTGAAAAAGTCATTATTATGCCAAATTTGAGGATTTTAACTTCGAATCATAAAGCGAGGTTTCGTATTTTTGACACCCTAGAAAAGACGTATAAAGATGTTGCTTCCAATACAAATGATAAAAATCAATGTGTTCGCATTAAAATTAACTAAAATGTTCCTGATTTTCGGTTTATATTACCGATGGAAGATGTACACGTAAAACCGTTCTAATCCCGGTGAAACGTCGATATATTCAATAAAAACAGAACTTCTCCCCTTTTCAATATCTTACTCAGTATTTTAACGAGAAACAAATAGATGATTGAAAATTAAGTATTTAAGGTTATTTTCTGATCAATTATGTGTTTCCATAATTTTTATCGTATATTTCATGAATTAATACCAATAAACTGAAAATTCACAAAAACGTGGAAAAACGGCAAAATATTGCCTAATTCGATGATATTTTGTTTAAATCAAATAAAGGAAAAGGGGATGATAAAGGTCAAAATATTGCTAAATTCGATGATTTTTAGTACAAAACAAAATGTAAGAAAACTTGCTTAAAAATGCAAAATTTGCGAAATTCTGAGATTTGAAGGCCAAATCACATATAGTGATACTACATGAAATAGTATCGAAATATTGGTAAAAACGAATATATATACGAAATATCAAACTACATGAAAAACGTGAAAAAGTCACTATTATACCAAATTTGAGGATTTTAACTTCGAATCATAAAGCAAGGTTTCGTATTATTTAGATCCAAGAAAAGACATTTGACAATATTGTTTCCAATACAAATGATAAAAATCAATGTGTTTCATTAGAATTAAGTAAAATACTCATGATTTTACGTTTATATTACCGATGGAAGATGTACACGTAAAACCGCTCTATTCCGGCTAAAATGTCGATATATGCAATAAAAACCGAACTTCTCTCCTTTTCAATATCTTACTCAGAATTTTAACGAGAAACAAATAGTTGATTTAAAATGAAGTATTTAAGGATATTATCTAATCAATTATGTGTTTGCATCATTTTTATCGTATATTTAATGAATTAATAACAATAAACTGAATATTCACAAAAACGTGGAAAAACAGCAAAATATTGCCTAATTCGATGATATTTTGTTTATATCACATAAAGGAAAAGGGGATGATAAACGTCAAAATATTGCTGAACTCGATGATTTTTAGTTCAAAACAAAATGCAAGAAATCATGCTTAAAATGCAATATTATGCGAAAATCTGAGATATGAAGGCCAAATCACATATCGTGATACTACATGAAGTAGTATCGAAATATTGGTAAAAATGAATATATTTACGTAATATCAAACTACATGAAAAACGTGAAAAAATCCCGTATACAGGTATAAGACCGTTATGCCAAATTTGAGGATTTTAACTTCGAATCATAAAGCGACGTTTCGTTATTTTTTAGACCCTAAAAAAAGACGTATAAAGATGTTGCTTCCAATACAAATTATAAAAATCAATGTGTTTTCATTAAAATTAACTAAAATGTTCATGATTTTCGGTTTATATTACCGATGGAAGATGTACACGTAAAACCGCTCTAATCCAGCTGAAACGTCGATATATGCAATAAAAACAGAACTTCTCCTCTTTTCAATATCTTACTTAGTATTTTAACGAGAAACAAATAGTTGATTGAAAATGAAGTATTTAAGGTTAGTTTCTAATCAATTATGTGTTTGCATCATTTTTATCGTATATTTAATGAATTAATAACAATAAACTGAATATTCACAAAAACGTGGAAAAACAG
Source organism: Procambarus clarkii (assembly GCF_040958095.1). Classification (NCBI taxonomy): domain Eukaryota; kingdom Metazoa; phylum Arthropoda; class Malacostraca; order Decapoda; family Cambaridae; genus Procambarus; species Procambarus clarkii. The sequence continues at coordinate 22,282 of NW_027189878.1, forward strand.
CAAAATATTGCCTAATTCGATGATATTTTGTTTATATCACATAAAGGAAAAGGGGATGATAAAAGTCAAAATATTGCTGAATTCGATGATTTTTAGTACGAAACAAAATGCAAGAAAAGTTGCTTAAAATGAAATATTATGCGAAAATCTGATATTTGAAGGCCAAATCACATACCGTGATACTACATGAAATAGTATCGAAATATTGATAAAAATGAATATATTTACGTAATATCAAACTACATGAAAAACGTGAAAAAGTCATTTTTATGCCAAATTTGAGGATTTTAACATCGAATCATAAAGCGACGTTTCGTTATTTTTTAGACCCTAAAAAAAACCGTATAAAGATGTTGCTTCCAATACAAATGATAAAAATCAATGTGCTTTCATTAAAATTAACTAAAATGTTCCTGATTTTCGGTTTATATTACCGATGGAAGATGTGGACGTAAAACCGTTCTAATCCGGCTGAAACGTCGATATATGCAATAAAAACAGAACTTCTCCCCTTTTCAATATCTTACTCTGTATTTTAACGAGAAACAAATAGATGATTGAAAATGAAGTATTTAAGGTTATTTTCTGATCTGATGCAAACTGATGTGTTTGCATAATTTTTATCGTATATTTATGAATTAATAACAATTAACTGAAAATTCACAAAAACGTGGAAAAACGGCAAAATATTGCCTAATTCCATGATATTTTGTTTAAATCACATAAAGGAAAAGTGGATTCTAAAGGTCAAAATATTGGTAAATTCGATGATTTTTAGTACAAAACAAAATGCAAGAAAACTTGCTTAAAAATGCAAAATTTGTGAAATTCTGAGATTTGAAACCCAAATCACATATCGTGAGAAAACATGAAGTAGTATCGAAATATTGGTAAAAACGAATATATATACGTAAAATCACACTACATGAATAACGTGAAAAAAGTCACTATATTATCATATTTGAGGATTTTGACTTCAAATCATTGAGCGATGTTTCGTATTATTTAGATCCAAGAAAAGATATATGATATATGATATCTTACTCAGTATTTTCACGAGAAACAAATAGTTGATGGAAAATGAAGGTGTTTAAGGTCTCAAATACAAATGATAAAAATCAATGTGTTTTCATTAGAATTAACTAAAATGTTGCTGATTTTCCGTTTATATTACCGAAGGAAGATGTACACGTAAAACCGCTCTAATCCGGCTGAAACGTCGATATATGCAATAAAAACAGAACTTCTCCCCTTTCCAATATCTTACTCAGTATTTTCACGAGAAACAAATAGTTGATTGAAAGTGAAGTGTTTAAGGTTAATTTCGAATCAATTATGTGTATGCATCATTTTTATCGTATATTTAATGAATTAATAGCAATAAACTGAAAATTCACAAAAACGTGGAAAAACAGCAAAATGTTGCCTAATTCGATGATATTTTGTTTATATCACATAAAGGAAAAGGGGATGATAAACGTCAAAATATTGCTAAATTCGATGATTTTTAGTACGAAACAAAATGCAAGAAAACTTGCTAAAAATGCAATATTATTCGAAAATCTGAGATTTGAAGGCCAATTCACATACCGTGATACTACATGAAATAGTATTGAAATATTGGTAAAAATTAATATATTTACGTAATATCAAACTACATGAAAAACGTGAAAAAGTCACTATTATACCAAATTTGAGGATTTTAACTTCGAATCATAGAGCGAGGTTTCGTATTATTTAGATCCAAGAAAAGACATATGACAATGTTGTTTCCAATACAAATGATAAAAATCAATGTGTTTTCATTAGAATTAACTAAAATGTTCCTGATTTTCCGTTTATATTACCGATGGAAGATGTACACGTAAAACCGTTCTAATCCGGCTGAAACGTCGATATGTGCAATAAAAACAGAACTTCTCCCCTTTTCAATATCTTACTCTGTATTTTAACGAGAAACAAATAGATGATTGAAAATGAAGTATTTAAGGTTATTTTCTGATCAATTATGTGTTTGCATAATTTTTATCGTATATTTATGAATTAATAACAATAAACTGAAAATTCACAAAAACGTTGAAAAACGGCAAAATATTGCCTAATTCCATGATATTTTGTTTAAATCACATAAAGGAAAAGTGGATTCTAAAGGTCAAATTATTGCTAAATTCGATGATTTTTAGTACAAAACAAAATGCAAGAAAACTTGCTTAAAAATGCAAAATTTGTGAAATTCTGAGATTTGAAACCCAAATCACATATCGTGAGAAAACATGAAGTAGTATCGAAATATTGGTAAAAACGAATATATATACGTAAAAACACACTACATGAATAACGTAAAAAAAGTCACTATATTATCATATTTGAGGATTTTGACTTCAAATCATTGAGCGATGTTTCGTATTATTTAGATCCAAGAAAAGATATATGATATATGATATCTTACTCAGTATTTTCAAGAGAAACAAATAGTTGATTGAAAATGAAGGTGTTTAAGGTCTCAAATACAAATGATAAAAATCAATGTGTTTTCATTAGAATTAACTAAAATGTTACTGATTATCCGTTTATATTACCGAAAAAAGATGTACACGTAAAACCGCTCTAATCCGGCTGAAACGTCGATATATGCAATAAAAACAGAACTTCTCTCCTTTTCAATATCTTACTCAGGATTTTAACGAGAAACAAATAGTTGACTGAAAATGAAGTATTGAAGGATATTATCTAATCAATTATGTGTTTGCATCATTTTTATCGTATATTTAATGAATTAATAACAATAAACTGAATATTCACAAAAACGTGGAAAAACAGCAAAATATTGCAAAATTCGATGATATTTTGTTTATATCACATAAATGAAAAGGGGATGATAAACGTCAAAATATTGCTGAATTCGATGGTTTTTAGTACGAAACAAAATGCAAGAAAACTTGCTTAAAATGCAATATTATGCGAAAATCTGAGATTTGAAGGCCAAATCACATATCGTGATACTACATGAAATAGTATCGAAATATTGGTAAAAATGAATATATTTACATAATATCAAACTACATGAAAAACGTGAAAAAGTCATTATTATGCCAAATTTGAGGATTTTAACTTCGAATCATAAAGCGAGGTTTCGTATTTTTTACACCCTAGAAAAGACGTATAAAGATGTTGCTTCCAATACAAATGATAAAAATCAATGTGTTCGCATTAAAATTAACTAAAATGTTCCTGATTTTCGGTTTATATTACCGATGGAAGATGTACACGTAAAACCGTTCTAATCCGGCTGAAACGTCGATATATTCAATAAAAACAGAACTTCTCCCCTTTTCAATATCTTACTCAGTATTTTAACGAGAAACAAATAGATGATTGAAAATTAAGTATTTAAGGTTATTTTCTGATCAATTATGTGTTTCCATAATTTTTATCGTATATTTCATGAATTATTACCAATAAACTGAAAATTCACAAAAACGTGGAAAAACGGCAAAATATTGCCTAATTCGATGATATTTTGTTTAAATCACATAAAGGAAAAGGGGATGATAAAGGTCAAAATATTGCTAAATTCGATGATTTTTAGTACAAAACAAAATGTAAGAAAACTTGCTTAAAAATGCAAAATTTGCGAAATTCTGAGATTTGAAGGCCAAATCACATATAGTGATACTACATGAAATAGTATCGAAATATTGGTAAAAACGAATATATTTACGAAATATCAAACTACATGAAAAACGTGAAAAAGTCACTATTATACCAAATTTGAGGATTTTAACTTCGAATCATAAAGCAAGGTTTCGTATTATTTAGATCCAAGAAAAGACATTTGACAATATTGTTTCCAATACAAATGATAAAAATCAATGTGTTTCATTAGAATTAACTAAAATACTCATGATTTTACGTTTATATTACCGATGGAAGATGTACACGTAAAACCGCTCTATTCCGGCTAAAATGTCGATATATGCAATAAAAACCGAACTTCTCTCCTTTTCAATATCTTACTCAGAATTTTAACGAGAAACAAATAGTTGATTTAAAATGAAGTATTTAAGGATATTATCTAATCAATTATGTGTTTGCATCATTTTTATCGTATATTTAATGAATTAATAACAATAAACTGAATATTCACAAAAACGTGGAAAAACAGCAAAATATTGCCTAATTCGATGATATTTTGTTTATATCACATAAAGGAAAAGGGGATGATAAACGTCAAAATATTGCTGAACTCGATGATTTTTAGTTCAAAACAAAATGCAAGAAATCTTGCTTAAAATGCAATATTATGCGAAAATCTGAGATATGAAGGCCAAATCACATATCATGATACTACATAAAGTAGTATCGAAATATTGGTAAAAATGAATATATTTACGTAATATCAAACTACATGAAAAACGTGAAAAAATCCCGTATACAGGTATAAGACCGTTATGCCAAATTTGAGGATTTTAACTTCGAATCATAAAGCGACGTTTCGTTATTTTTTAGACCCTAAAAAAAGACGTATAAAGATGTTGCTTCCAATACAAATTATAAAAATCAATGTGTTTTCATTAAAATTAACTAAAATGTTCCTGATTTTCGGTTTATATTACCGATGGAAGATGTACACGTAAAACCGCTCTAATCCAGCTGAAACGTCGATATATGCAATAAAAACAGAACTTCTCCCCTTTTCAATATCTTACTCAGTATTTTAACGAGAAACAAATAGATGACTGAAAATGAAGTGTTTAAGGTTAATTTCGACTCAATTATGTGTATGCATCATTTTTGTCGTATATTTAATGAATTAATAGCAATAAACTGAAAATTCACAAAAACGTGGAAAAACAGCAAAATGTTGCCTAATTCGATGACATTTTGTTTATATCACATAAAGGAAAAGGGGATGATAAACGTCAAAATATTGCTGAATTCGATGATTTTTAGTACGAAACAAAATGCAAGAAAACTTGCTAAAAATGCAATATTATTCGAAAATCTGAGATTTGAAGGCCAATTCACATACCGTGATACTACATGAAATAGTACTGAAATATTGGTAAAAATGAATATATTTACGTAATATCAAACTACATGAAAAACGTGAAAAAGTCACTATTATACCAAATTTGAGGATTTTAACTTCGAATCATCGAGCGAGGTTTCGTATTATTTAGATCCAAGAAAAGACATATGACAATGTTGTTTCCAATACAAATGATAAAAATCAATGTGTTTTCATTAGAATTAACTAAAATGTTCCTGATTTTCCGTTTATATTACCGATGGAAGATGTACACGTAAAACCGCTCTAATCCGGCTGAAACGTCGATATATGCAATAAAAACAGAACTTCTCTCCTTTTCAATATCTTACTCAGGATTTTAACGAGAAACAAATAGTTGACTGAAAATGAAGTATTGAAGGATATTATCTAATCAATTATGTGTTTGCATCATTTTTATCGTATATTTAATGAATTAATAACAATAAACTGAATATTCACAAAAACGTGGAAAAACAGCAAAATATTGGAAAATTCGATGATATTTTGTTTATATCACATAAATGAAAAGGGGATGATAAACGTCAAAATATTGCTGAATTCGATGGTTTTTAGTACGAAACAAAATGCAAGAAAACTTGCTTAAAATGCAATATTATGCGAAAATCTGAGATTTGAAGGCCAAATCACATATCGTGATACTACATGAAATAGTATTGAAATATTGGTAAAAATGAATATATTTACATAATATCAAACTACATGAAAAACGTGAAAAAGTCATTATTATGCCAAATTTGAGGATTTTAACTTCGAATCATAAAGCGAGGTTTCGTATTTTTTACACCCTAGAAAAGACGTATAAAGATGTTGCTTCCAATGCAAATGATAAAAATCAATGTGTTCGCATTAAAATTAACTAAAATGTTCCTGATTTTCGGTTTATATTACCGATGGAAGATGTACACGTAAAACCGTTCTAATCCGGCTGAAACGTCGATATATTCAATAAAAACTGAACTTCTCCCTTTTTCAATATCTTACTCAGTATTTTAACGAGAAACAAATAGATGATTGAAAATTAAGTATTTAAGGTTATTTTCTGATCAATTATGTGTTTCCATAATTTTTATCGTATATTTCATGAATTAATACCAATAAACTGAAAATTCACAAAAACGTGGAAAAACGGCAAAATATTGCCTAATTCGATGATATTTTGTTTAAATCACATAAAGGAAAAGGGGATGATAAAGGTCAAAATATTGCTAAATTCGATGATTTTTAGTACAAAACAAAATGTAAGAAAACTTGCTTAAAAATGCAAAATTTGCGAAATTCTGAGATTTGAAACCCAAATCACATATCGTGAGAAAACATGAAGTAGTATCGAAATATTGGTAAAAACGAATATATATACGTAAAATCACACTACATGAATAACGTGAAAAAAGTCACTATATTATCATATTTGAGGATTTTGACTTCAAATCATTGAGCGATGTTTCGTATTATTTAGATCCAAGAAAAGATATATGATATATGATATCTTACTCAGTATTTTCACGAGAAACAAATAGTTGATGGAAAATGAAGGTGTTTAAGGTCTCAAATACAAATGATAAAAATCAATGTGTTTTCATTAGAATTAACTAAAATGTTGCTGATTTTCCGTTTATATTACCGAAGGAAGATGTACACGTAAAACCGCTCTAATCCGGCTGAAACGTCGATATATGCAATAAAAACAGAACTTCTCCCCTTTCCAATATCTTACTCAGTATTTTCACGAGAAACAAATAGTTGATTGAAAGTGAAGTGTTTAAGGTTAATTTCGAATCAATTATGTGTATGCATCATTTTTATCGTATATTTAATGAATTAATAGCAATAAACTGAAAATTCACAAAAACGTGGAAAAACAGCAAAATGTTGCCTAATTCGATGATATTTTGTTTATATCACATAAAGGAAAAGGGGATGATAAACGTCAAAATATTGCTGAATTCGATGATTTTTAGTACGAAACAAAATGCAAGAAAACTTGCTAAAAATGCAATATTATTCGAAAATCTGAGATTTGAAGGCCAATTCACATACCGTGATACTACATGAAATAGTATTGAAATATTGGTAAAAATTAATATATTTACGTAATATCAAACTACATGAAAAACGTGAAAAAGTCACTATTATACCAAATTTGAGGATTTTAACTTCGAATCATAGAGCGAGGTTTCGTATTATTTAGATCCAAGAAAAGACATATGACAATGTTGTTTCCAATACAAATGATAAAAATCAATGTGTTTTCATTAGAATTAACTAAAATGTTCCTGATTTTCCGTTTATATTACCGATGGAAGATGTACACGTAAAACCGTTCTAATCCGGCTGAAACGTCGATATATGCAATAAAAACAGAACTTCTCCCCTTTTCAATATCTTACTCTGTATTTTAACGAGAAACAAATAGATGATTGAAAATGAAGTATTTAAGGTTATTTTCTGATCAATTATGTGTTTGCATAATTTTTATCGTATATTTATGAATTAATAACAATAAACTGAAAATTCACAAAAACGTGGAAAAACGGCAAAATATTGCCTAATTCCATGATATTTTGTTTAAATCACATAAAGGAAAAGTGGATTCTAAAGGTCAAATTATTGCTAAATTCGATGATTTTTAGTACAAACAAAATGCAAGAAAACTTGCTTAAAAATGCAAAATTTGTGAAATTCTGAGATTTGAAACCCAAATCACATATCGTGAGAAAACATGAAGTAGTATCGAAATATTGGTAAAAACGAATATATATACGTAAAAACACACTACATGAATAACGTAAAAAAAGTCACTATATTATCATATTTGAGGATTTTGACTTCAAATCATTGAGCGATGTTTCGTATTATTTAGATCCAAGAAAAGATATATGATATATGATATCTTACTCAGTATTTTCAAGAGAAACAAATAGTTGATTGAAAATGAAGGTGTTTAAGGTCTCAAATACAAATGATAAAAATCAATGTGTTTTCATTAGAATTAACTAAAATGTTACTGATTATCCGTTTATATTACCGAAAAAAGATGTACACGTAAAACCGCTCTAATCCGCTGAAACGTCGATATATGCAATAAAATAGAACTTCTCTCCTTTTCAATATCTTACTCAGGATTTTAACGAGAAACAAATAGTTGACTGAAAATGAAGTATTGAAGGATATTATCTAATCAATTATGTGTTTGCATCATTTTTATCGTATATTTAATGAATAATAACAATAAAACTGAATATTCACAAAAACGTGGAAAAACAGCAAAATATTGCAAAATTCGATGATATTTTGTTTATATCACATAAATGAAAAGGGGATGATAAACGTCAAAATATTGCTGAATTCGATGGTTTTTAGTACGAAACAAAATGCAAGAAAACTTGCTTAAAATGCAATATTATGCGAAATCTGAGATTTGAAGGCCAAATCACATATCGTGATACTACATGAAATAGTATCGAAATATTGGTAAAAATGAATATATTTACATAATATCAAACTACATGAAAAACGTGAAAAAGTCATTATTATGCCAAATTTGAGGATTTTAACTTCGAATCATAAAGCGAGGTTTCGTATTTTTTACACCCTAGAAAAGACGTATAAAGATGTTGCTTCCAATACAAATGATAAAAATCAATGTGTTCGCATTAAAATTAACTAAAATGTTCCTGATTTTCGGTTTATATTACCGATGGAAGATGTACACGTAAAACCGTTCTAATCCGGCTGAAACGTCGATATATTCAATAAAAACTGAACTTCTCCCTTTTCAATATCTTACTCAGTATTTTAACGAGAAACAAATAGATGATTGAAAATTAAGTATTTAAGGTTATTTTCTGATCAATTATGTGTTTCCATAATTTTTATCGTATATTTCATGAATTAATACCAATAAACTGAAAATTCACAAAAACGTGGAAAAACGGCAAAATATTGCCTAATTCGATGATATTTTGTTTAAATCACATAAAGGAAAAGGGGATGATAAAGGTCAAAATATTGCTAAATTCGATGATTTTTAGTACAAAACAAAATGTAAGAAAACTTGCTTAAAAATGCAAAATTTGCGAAATTCTGAGATTTGAAACCCAAATCACATATCGTGAGAAAACATGAAGTAGTATCGAAATATTGGTAAAAACGAATATATATACGTAAAATCACACTACATGAATAACGTGAAAAAAGTCACTATATTATCATATTTGAGGATTTTGACTTCAAATCATTGAGCGATGTTTCGTATTATTTAGATCCAAGAAAAGATATATGATATATGATATCTTACTCAGTATTTTCACGAGAAACAAATAGTTGATGGAAAATGAAGGTGTTTAAGGTCTCAAATACAAATGATAAAAATCAATGTGTTTTCATTAGAATTAACTAAAATGTTGCTGATTTTCCGTTTATATTACCGAAGGAAGATGTACACGTAAAACCGCTCTAATCCGGCTGAAACGTCGATATATGCAATAAAAACAGAACTTCTCCCCTTTCCAATATCTTACTCAGTATTTTCACGAGAAACAAATAGTTGATTGAAAGTGAAGTGTTTAAGGTTAATTTCGAATCAATTATGTGTATGCATCATTTTTATCGTATATTTAATGAATTAATAGCAATAAACTGAAAATTCACAAAAACGTGGAAAAACAGCAAAATGTTGCCTAATTCGATGATATTTTGTTTATATCACATAAAGGAAAAGGGGATGATAAACGTCAAAATATTGCTGAATTCGATGATTTTTAGTACGAAACAAAATGCAAGAAAACTTGCTAAAAATGCAATATTATTCGAAAATCTGAGATTTGAAGGCCAATTCACATACCGTGATACTACATGAAATAGTATTGAAATATTGGTAAAAATGAATATATTTACGTAATATCAAACTACATGAAAAACGTGAAAAAGTCACTATTATACCAAATTTGAGGATTTTAACTTCGAATCATAGAGCGAGGTTTCGTATTATTTAGATCCAAGAAAAGACATATGACAATGTTGTTTCCAATACAAATGATAAAAATCAATGTGTTTTCATTAGAATTAACTAAAATGTTCCTGATTTTCCGTTTATATTACCGATGGAAGATGTACACGTAAAACCGTTCTAATCCGGCTGAAACGTCGATATATGCAATAAAAACAGAACTTCTCCCCTTTTCAATATCTTACTCTGTATTTTAACGAGAAACAAATAGATGATTGAAAATGAAGTATTTAAGGTTATTTTCTGATCAATTATGTGTTTGCATAATTTTTATCGTATATTTATGAATTAATAACAATAAACTGAAAATTCACAAAAACGTGGAAAAACGGCAAAATATTGCCTAATTCCATGATATTTTGTTTAAATCACATAAAGGAAAAGTGGATTCTAAAGGTCAAAATATTGCTAAATTCGATGATTTTTAGTACAAAACAAAATGCAAGAAAACTTGCTTAAAAATGCAAAATTTGTGAAATTCTGAGATTTGAAACCCAAATCACATATCGTGAGAAAACATGAAGTAGTATCGAAATATTGGTAAAAACGAATATATATACGTAAAAACACACTACATGAATAACGTAAAAAAAGTCACTATATTATCATATTTGAGGATTTTGACTTCAAATCATTGAGCGATGTTTCGTATTATTTAGATCCAAGAAAAGATATATGATATATGATATCTTACTCAGTATTTTCACGAGAAACAAATAGTTGATTGAAAATGAAGGTGTTTAAGGTCTCAAATACAAATGATAAAAATCAATGTGTTTTCATTAGAATTAACTAAAATGTTACTGATTTTCCGTTTATATTACCGAAAAAAGATGTACACGTAAAACCGCTCTAATCCGGCTGAAACGTCGATATATGCAATAAAAACAGAACTTCTCTCCTTTTCAATATCTTACTCAGGATTTTAACGAGAAACAAATAGTTGACTGAAAATGAAGTATTGAAGGATATTATCTAATCAATTATGTGTTTGCATCATTTTTATCGTATATTTAATGAATTAATAACAATAAACTGAATATTCACAAAAACGTGGAAAAACAGCAAAATATTGCAAAATTCGATGATATTTTGTTTATATCACATAAATGAAAAGGGGATGATAAACGTCAAAATATTGCTGAATTCGATGGTTTTTAGTACGAAACAAAATGCAAGAAAACTTGCTTAAAATGCAATATTATGCGAAAATCTGAGATTTGAAGGCCAAATCACATATCGTGATACTACATGAAATAGTATCGAAATATTGGTAAAAATGAATATATTTACATAATATCAAACTACATGAAAAACGTGAAAAAGTCATTATTATGCCAAATTTGAGGATTTTAACTTCGAATCATAAAGCGAGGTTTCGTATTTTTTACACCCTAGAAAAGACGTATAAGATGTTGCTTCCAATACAAATGATAAAAATCAATGTGTTCGCATTAAAATTAACTAAAATGTTCCTGATTTTCGGTTTATATTACCGATGGAAGATGTACACGTAAAACCGTTCTAATCCGGCTGAAACGTCGATATATTCAATAAAAACTGAACTTCTCCCCTTTTCAATATCTTACTCAGTATTTTAACGAGAAACAAATAGATGATTGAAAATTAAGTATTTAAGGTTATTTTCTGATCAATTATGTGTTTCCATAATTTTTATCGTATATTTCATGAATTAATACCAATAAACTGAAAATTCACAAAAACGTGGAAAAACGGCAAAATATTGCCTAATTCGATGATATTTTGTTTAAATCACATAAAGGAAAAGGGATGATAAAGGTCAAAATATTGCTAAATTCGATGATTTTTAGTACAAAACAAAATGTAAGAAAACTTGCTTAAAAATGCAAAATTTGCGAAATTCTGAGATTTGAAACCCAAATCACATATCGTGAGAAAACATGAAGTAGTATCGAAATATTGGTAAAAACGAATATATATACGTAAAATCACACTACATGAATAACGTGAAAAAAGTCACTATATTATCATATTTGAGGATTTTGACTTCAAATCATTGAGCGATGTTTCGTATTATTTAGATCCAAGAAAAGATATATGATATATGATATCTTACTCAGTATTTTCACGAGAAACAAATAGTTGATGAAAATGAAGGTGTTTAAGGTCTCAAATACAAATGATAAAAATCAATGTGTTTTCATTAGAATTAACTAAAATGTTGCTGATTTTCCGTTTATATTACCGAAGGAAGATGTACACGTAAAACCGCTCTAATCCGGCTGAAACGTCGATATATGCAATAAAAACAGAACTTCTCCCTTTCCAATATCTTACTCAGTATTTTCACGAGAAACAAATAGTTGATTGAAAGTGAAGTGTTTAAGGTTAATTTCGAATCAATTATGTGTATGCATCATTTTTATCGTATATTTAATGAATTAATAGCAATAAACTGAAAATTCACAAAAACGTGGAAAAACAGCAAAATGTTGCCTAATTCGATGATATTTTGTTTATATCACATAAAGGAAAAGGGGATGATAAACGTCAAAATATTGCTGAATTCGATGATTTTTAGTACGAAACAAAATGCAAGAAAACTTGCTAAAAATGCAATATTATTCGAAAATCTGAGATTTGAAGGCCAATTCACATACCGTGATACTACATGAAATAGTATTGAAATATTGGTAAAAATGAATATATTTACGTAATATCAAACTACATGAAAAACGTGAAAAAGTCACTATTATACCAAATTTGAGGATTTTAACTTCGAATCATAGAGCGAGGTTTCGTATTATTTAGATCCAAGAAAAGACATATGACAATGTTGTTTCCAATACAAATGATAAAAATCAATGTGTTTTCATTAGAATTAACTAAAATGTTCCTGATTTTCCGTTTATATTACCGATGGAAGATGTACACGTAAAACCGTTCTAATCCGGCTGAAACGTCGATATATGCAATAAAAACAGAACTTCTCCCCTTTTCAATATCTTACTCTGTATTTTAACGAGAAACAAATAGATGATTGAAAATGAAGTATTTAAGGTTATTTTCTGATCAATTATGTGTTTGCATAATTTTTATCGTATATTTATGAATTAATAACAATAAACTGAAAATTCACAAAAACGTGGAAAAACGGCAAAATATTGCCTAATTCCATGATATTTTGTTTAAATCACATAAAGGAAAAGTGGATTCTAAAGGTCAAAATATTGCTAAATTCGATGATTTTTAGTACAAAACAAAATGCAAGAAAACTTGCTTAAAAATGCAAAATTTGTGAAATTCTGAGATTTGAAACCCAAATCACATATCGTGAGAAAACATGAAGTAGTATCGAAATATTGGTAAAAACGAATATATATACGTAAAAACACACTACATGAATAACGTAAAAAAAGTCACTATATTATCATATTTGAGGATTTTGACTTCAAATCATTGAGCGATGTTTCGTATTATTTAGATCCAAGAAAAGATATATGATATATGATATCTTACTCAGTATTTTCACGAGAAACAAATAGTTGATTGAAAATGAAGGTGTTTAAGGTCTCAAATACAAATGATAAAAATCAATGTGTTTTCATTAGAATTAACTAAAATGTTACTGATTTTCCGTTTATATTACCGAAAAAAGATGTACACGTAAAACCGCTCTAATCCGGCTGAAACGTCGATATATGCAATAAAAACAAACTTCTCTCCTTTTCAATATCTTACTCAGGATTTTAACGAGAAACAAATAGTTGACTGAAAATGAAGTATTGAAGGATATTATCTAATCAATTATGTGTTTGCATCATTTTTATCGTATATTTAATGAATTAATAACAATAAACTGAATATTCACAAAAACGTGGAAAAACAGCAAAATATTGGAAAATTCGATGATATTTTGTTTATATCACATAAATGAAAAGGGGATGATAAACGTCAAAATATTGCTGAATTCGATGGTTTTTAGTACGAAACAAAATGCAAGAAAACTTGCTTAAAATGCAATATTATGCGAAAATCTGAGATTTGAAGGCCAAATCACATATCGTGATACTACATGAAATAGTATCGAAATATTGGTAAAAATGAATATATTTACATAATATCAAACTACATGAAAAACGTGAAAAAGTCATTATTATGCCAAATTTGAGGATTTTAACTTCGAATCATAAAGCGAGGTTTCGTATTTTTTACACCCTAGAAAAGACGTATAAAGATGTTGCTTCCAATACAAATGATAAAAATCAATGTGTTCGCATTAAAATTAACTAAAATGTTCCTGATTTTCGGTTTATATTACCGATGGAAGATGTACACGTAAAACCGTTCTAATCCGGCTGAAACGTCGATATATTCAATAAAAACTGAACTTCTCCCCTTTTCAATATCTTACTCAGTATTTTAACGAGAAACAAATAGATGATTGAAAATTAAGTATTTAAGGTTATTTTCTGATCAATTATGTGTTTCCATAATTTTTATCGTATATTTCATGAATTAATACCAATAAACTGAAAATTCACAAAAACGTGGAAAAACGGCAAAATATTGCCTAATTCGATGATATTTTGTTTAAATCACATAAAGGAAAAGGGGATGATAAAGGTCAAAATATTGCTAAATTCGATGATTTTTAGTACAAAACAAAATGTAAGAAAACTTGCTTAAAAATGCAAAATTTGCGAAATTCTGAGATTTGAAACCCAAATCACATATCGTGAGAAAACATGAAGTAGTATCGAAATATTGGTAAAAACGAATATATATACGTAAAATCACACTACATGAATAACGTGAAAAAAGTCACTATATTATCATATTTGAGGATTTTGACTTCAAATCATTGAGCGATGTTTCGTATTATTTAGATCCAAGAAAAGATATGATATATGATATATGATATCTTACTCAGTATTTTCACGAGAAACAAATAGTTGATGGAAAATGAAGGTGTTTAAGGTCTCAAATACAAATGATAAAAATCAATGTGTTTTCATTAGAATTAACTAAAATGTTGCTGATTTTCCGTTTATATTACCGAAGGAAGATGTACACGTAAAACCGCTCTAATCCGGCTGAAACGTCGATATATGCAATAAAAACAGAACTTCTCCCCTTTCCAATATCTTACTCAGTATTTTCACGAGAAACAAATAGTTGATTGAAAGTGAAGTGTTTAAGGTTAATTTCGAATCAATTATGTGTATGCATCATTTTTATCGTATATTTAATGAATTAATAGCAATAAACTGAAAATTCACAAAAACGTGGAAAAACAGCAAAATGTTGCCTAATTCGATGATATTTTGTTTATATCACATAAAGGAAAAGGGGATGATAAACGTCAAAATATTGCTGAATTCGATGATTTTTAGTACGAAACAAAATGCAAGAAAACTTGCTAAAAATGCAATATTATTCGAAAATCTGAGATTTGAAGGCCAATTCACATACCGTGATACTACATGAAATAGTATTGAAATATTGGTAAAAATGAATATATTTACGTAATATCAAACTACATGAAAAACGTGAAAAAGTCACTATTATACCAAATTTGAGGATTTTAACTTCGAATCATAGAGCGAGGTTTCGTATTATTTAGATCCAAGAAAAGACATATGACAATGTTGTTTCCAATACAAATGATAAAAATCAATGTGTTTTCATTAGAATTAACTAAAATGTTCCTGATTTTCCGTTTATATTACCGATGGAAGATGTACACGTAAAACCGTTCTAATCCGGCTGAAACGTCGATATATGCAATAAAAACAGAACTTCTCCCCTTTTCAATATCTTACTCTGTATTTTAACGAGAAACAAATAGATGATTGAAAATGAAGTATTTAAGGTTATTTTCTGATCAATTATGTGTTTGCATAATTTTTATCGTATATTTATGAATTAATAACAATAAACTGAAAATTCACAAAAACGTGGAAAAACGGCAAAATATTGCCTAATTCCATGATATTTTGTTTAAATCACATAAAGGAAAAGTGGATTCTAAAGGTCAAATATTGCTAAATTCGATGATTTTTAGTACAAAACAAAATGCAAGAAAACTTGCTTAAAAATGCAAAATTTGTGAAATTCTGAGATTTGAAACCCAAATCACATATCGTGAGAAAACATGAAGTAGTATCGAAATATTGGTAAAAACGAATATATATACGTAAAAACACACTACATGAATAACGTAAAAAAAGTCACTATATTATCATATTTGAGGATTTTGACTTCAAATCATTGAGCGATGTTTCGTATTATTTAGATCCAAGAAAAGATATATGATATATGATATCTTACTCAGTATTTTCACGAGAAACAAATAGTTGATTGAAAATGAAGGTGTTTAAGGTCTCAAATACAAATGATAAAAATCAATGTGTTTTCATTAGAATTAACTAAAATGTTACTGATTTTCCGTTTATATTACCGAAAAAAGATGTACACGTAAAACCGCTCTAATCCGGCTGAAACGTCGATATATGCAATAAAAAGAACTTCTCTCCTTTTCAATATCTTACTCAGGATTTTAACGAGAAACAAATAGTTGACTGAAAATGAAGTATTGAAGGATATTATCTAATCAATTATGTGTTTGCATCATTTTTATCGTATATTTAATGAATTAATAACAATAAACTGAATATTCACAAAAACGTGGAAAAACAGCAAAATATTGCAAAATTCGATGATATTTTGTTTATATCACATAAATGAAAAGGGGATGATAAACGTCAAAATATTGCTGAATTCGATGGTTTTTAGTACGAAACAAAATGCAAGAAAACTTGCTTAAAATGCAATATTATGCGAAAATCTGAGATTTGAAGGCCAAATCACATATCGTGATACTACATGAAATAGTATCGAAATATTGGTAAAAATGAATATATTTACATAATATCAAACTACATGAAAAACGTGAAAAAGTCATTATTATGCCAAATTTGAGGATTTTAACTTCGAATCATAAAGCGAGGTTTCGTATTTTTTACACCCTAGAAAAGACGTATAAAGATGTTGCTTCCAATACAAATGATAAAAATCAATGTGTTCGCATTAAAATTAACTAAAATGTTCCTGATTTTCGGTTTATATTACCGATGGAAGATGTACACGTAAAACCGTTCTAATCCGGCTGAAACGTCGATATATTCAATAAAAACTGAACTTCTCCCCTTTTCAATATCTTACTCAGTATTTTAACGAGAAACAAATAGATGATTGAAAATTAAGTATTTAAGGTTATTTTCTGATCAATTATGTGTTTCCATAATTTTTATCGTATATTTCATGAATTAATACCAATAAACTGAAAATTCACAAAAACGTGGAAAAACGGCAAAATATTGCCTAATTCGATGATATTTTGTTTAAATCACATAAAGGAAAAGGGGATGATAAAGGTCAAAATATTGCTAAATTCGATGATTTTTAGTACAAAACAAAATGTAAGAAAACTTGCTTAAAAATGCAAAATTTGCGAAATTCTGAGATTTGAAACCCAAATCACATATCGTGAGAAAACATGAAGTAGTATCGAAATATTGGTAAAAACGAATATATATACGTAAAATCACACTACATGAATAACGTGAAAAAAGTCACTATATTATCATATTTGAGGATTTTGACTTCAAATCATTGAGCGATGTTTCGTATTATTTAGATCCAAGAAAAGATATATGATATATGATATCTTACTCAGTATTTTCACGAGAAACAAATAGTTGATGGAAAATGAAGGTGTTTAAGGTCTCAAATACAAATGATAAAAATCAATGTGTTTTCATTAGAATTAACTAAAATGTTGCTGATTTTCCGTTTATATTACCGAAGGAAGATGTACACGTAAAACCGCTCTAATCCGGCTGAAACGTCGATATATGCAATAAAAACAGAACTTCTCCCCTTTCCAATATCTTACTCAGTATTTTCACGAGAAACAAATAGTTGATTGAAAGTGAAGTGTTTAAGGTTAATTTCGAATCAATTATGTGTATGCATCATTTTTATCGTATATTTAATGAATTAATAGCAATAAACTGAAAATTCACAAAAACGTGGAAAAACAGCAAAATGTTGCCTAATTCGATGATATTTTGTTTATATCACATAAAGGAAAAGGGGATGATAAACGTCAAAATATTGCTGAATTCGATGATTTTTAGTACGAAACAAAATGCAAGAAAACTTGCTAAAAATGCAATATTATTCGAAAATCTGAGATTTGAAGGCCAATTCACATACCGTGATACTACATGAAATAGTATTGAAATATTGGTAAAAATGAATATATTTACGTAATATCAAACTACATGAAAAACGTGAAAAAGTCACTATTATACCAAATTTGAGGATTTTAACTTCGAATCATAGAGCGAGGTTTCGTATTATTTAGATCCAAGAAAAGACATATGACAATGTTGTTTCCAATACAAATGATAAAAATCAATGTGTTTTCATTAGAATTAACTAAAATGTTCCTGATTTTCCGTTTATATTACCGATGGAAGATGTACACGTAAAACCGTTCTAATCCGGCTGAAACGTCGATATATGCAATAAAAACAGAACTTCTCCCCTTTTCAATATCTTACTCTGTATTTTAACGAGAAACAAATAGATGATTGAAAATGAAGTATTTAAGGTTATTTTCTGATCAATTATGTGTTTGCATAATTTTTATCGTATATTTATGAATTAATAACAATAAACTGAAAATTCACAAAAACGTGGAAAAACGGCAAAATATTGCCTAATTCCATGATATTTTGTTTAAATCACATAAAGGAAAAGTGGATTCTAAAGGTCAAATATTGCTAAATTCGATGATTTTTAGTACAAAACAAAATGCAAGAAAACTTGCTTAAAAATGCAAAATTTGTGAAATTCTGAGATTTGAAACCCAAATCACATATCGTGAGAAAACATGAAGTAGTATCGAAATATTGGTAAAAACGAATATATATACGTAAAAACACACTACATGAATAACGTAAAAAAAGTCACTATATTATCATATTTGAGGATTTTGACTTCAAATCATTGAGCGATGTTTCGTATTATTTAGATCCAAGAAAAGATATATGATATATGATATCTTACTCAGTATTTTCAAGAGAAACAAATAGTTGATTGAAAATGAAGGTGTTTAAGGTCTCAAATACAAATGATAAAAATCAATGTGTTTTCATTAGAATTAACTAAAATGTTACTGATTTTCCGTTTATATTACCGAAAAAAGATGTACACGTAAAACCGCTCTAATCCGGCTGAAACGTCGATATATGCAATAAAAAAGAACTTCTCTCCTTTTCAATATCTTACTCAGGATTTTAACGAGAAACAAATAGTTGACTGAAAATGAAGTATTGAAGGATATTATCTAATCAATTATGTGTTTGCATCATTTTTATCGTATATTTAATGAATTAATAACAATAAACTGAATATTCACAAAAACGTGGAAAAACAGCAAAATATTGCAAAATTCGATGATATTTTGTTTATATCACATAAATGAAAAGGGGATGATAAACGTCAAAATATTGCTGAATTCGATGGTTTTTAGTACGAAACAAAATGCAAGAAAACTTGCTTAAAATGCAATATTATGCGAAAATCTGAGATTTGAAGGCCAAATCACATATCGTGATACTACATGAAATAGTATCGAAATATTGGTAAAAATGAATATATTTACATAATATCAAACTACATGAAAAACGTGAAAAAGTCATTATTATGCCAAATTTGAGGATTTTAACTTCGAATCATAAAGCGAGGTTTCGTATTTTTACACCCTAGAAAAGACGTATAAAGATGTTGCTTCCAATACAAATGATAAAAATCAATGTGTTCGCATTAAAATTAACTAAAATGTTCCTGATTTTCGGTTTATATTACCGATGGAAGATGTACACGTAAAACCGTTCTAATCCGGCTGAAACGTCGATATATTCAATAAAAACTGAACTTCTCCCCTTTTCAATATCTTACTCAGTATTTTAACGAGAAACAAATAGATGATTGAAAATTAAGTATTTAAGGTTATTTTCTGATCAATTATGTGTTTCCATAATTTTTATCGTATATTTCATGAATTAATACCAATAAACTGAAAATTCACAAAAACGTGGAAAAACGGCAAAATATTGCCTAATTCGATGATATTTTGTTTAAATCACATAAAGGAAAAGGGGATGATAAAGGTCAAAATATTGCTAAATTCGATGATTTTTAGTACAAAACAAAATGTAAGAAAACTTGCTTAAAAATGCAAAATTTGCGAAATTCTGAGATTTGAAACCCAAATCACATATCGTGAGAAAACATGAAGTAGTATCGAAATATTGGTAAAAACGAATATATTACGTAAAATCACACTACATGAAAACGTGAAAAAAGTCACTATATACATATTTGGAGGATTTTACTTCAATCATAGCATGTTTCGTATTATTTAGATCCAAGAAAAGACATTTGACAATATTGTTTCCAAATACAAATGATAAAAATCAATGTGTTTTCATTAGAATTAACTAAAATACTCATGATTTTACGTTTATATTACCGATGGAAGATGTACACGTAAAACCGCTCTATCCGGCTAAAATGTCGATATATGCAATAAAAACAGAACTTCTCTCCTTTTCAATATCTTACTCAGGATTTTAACGAGAAACAAATAGTTGATTAAAATGAAGTATTTAAGGATATTATCTAATCAATTATGTGTTTGCATCATTTTTATCGTATATTTAATGAATTAATAACAATAAACTGAATATTCACAAAAACGTGGAAAAACAGCAAAATATTGCCTAATTCGATGATATTTTGTTTATATCACATAAAGGAAAAGGGGATGATAAACGTCAAAATATTGCTGAACTCGATGATTTTTAGTTCAAACAAAATGCAAGAAATCTTGCTTAAAATGCAATATTATGCGAAAATCTGAGATTGAAGGCCAAATCACATATCGTGATACTACATGAAATAGTATCGAAATATTGGTAAAAATGAATATATTTACGTAATATCAAACTACATGAAAAACGTGAAAAAATCCGTATACATATAAGACCGTTATGCCAAATTTGAGGATTTAACTTCGAATCATAAAGCGACGTTTCGTTATTTTTTAGACCCTAAAAAAGACGTATAAAGATGTTGCTTCCAATACAAATGATAAAAATCAATGTGTTTTTATTAGAATTAACTAAAATGTTCCTGATTTTCCGTTTATATTACCGATGGAAGATGTACACGTAAAACCGTTCTAATCCGGCTGAAACGTCGATATATGCAATAAAAACAGAACTTCTCCCCTTTTCAATATCTTACTCTGTATTTTAACGAGAAACAAATAGATGATTGAAAATGAAGTATTTAAGGTTATTTTCTGATCAATTATGTGTTTGCATAATTTTTATCGTATATTTATGAATTAATAACAATAAACTGAAAATTCACAAAAACGTGGAAAAACGGCAAAATATTGCCTAATTCCATGATATTTTGTTTAAATCACATAAAGGAAAAGTGGATTCTAAAGGTCAAAATATTGCTAAATTCGATGATTTTTAGTTCAAAACAAAATGCAAAAAACTTGCTTAAAAATGAAAAATTGTGAAATTCTGAGATTTGAAACCCAAATCACATATCGTGAGAAAACATGAAGTAGTCGAAATATTGGTAAAAACGAATGTATATACGTAAAAACACACTACATGAATAACGTGAAAAAAGTCACTATATTATCATATTTGAGGATTTTGACTTCAAATCATTGAGCGATGTTTCGTATTATTTAGATCCAAGAGATATATGATATCTTACTCAGTATTTTCACGAGAAACAAATAGTTGATTGAAAATGAAGGTGTTTAAGGTCTCAAATACAAATGATAAAAATCAATGTGTTTTCATTAGAATTACCTAAAATGATCCTGATTTTCCGTTTATATTACCGAAGGAAGATGTACACGTAAAACCGCTCTAATCCGGCTGAAACGTCGATATATGCAATAAAAACAGAACTTCTCCCTTTCCAATATCTTACTCAGTATTTTCACGAGAAACAAATAGTTGATTGAAAATGAAGTGTTTAAGGTTAATTTCGAATCAATTATGTGTTTGCATCATTTTTATCGTATATTTAATGAATTAAAAGCAATAAACTGAAATTCACAAAAACGTGGAAAAACAGCAAAATGTTGCCTAATTCGATGATATTTTGTTTATATCACATAAAGGAAAAGGGGATATAAACGTCAAAATATTGCTGAATTCGATGATTTTTAGTACGAAACAAAATGCAAGAAAACTTGCTAAAAATGCAATATTATTCGAAAATCTGAGATTTGAAGGCCAAATCACATACCGTGATACTACATGAAATAGTATTGAAATATTGGTAAAAATGAATATATTTACGTAATATCAAACTACATGAAAAACGTGAAAAAGTCACTATTATACCAAATTTGAGGATTTTAACTTCGAATCATAGAGCGAGGTTTCGTATTATTTAGATCCAAGAAAAGACATATGACAATGTTGTTTCCAATACAAATGATAAAAATCAATGTGTTTTCATTAGAATTAACTAAAATGTTCCTGATTTTCCGTTTATATTACCGATGGAAGATGTACACGTAAAACCGTTCTAATCCGGCTGAAACATCGATTTATGCAATAAAAACAGAACTTCTCCCCTTTTTAATATCTTACTTAGTATTTTAACGAGAAACAAATAGATGATTGAAAATGAAGTATTTAAGGTTATTTTCTGATCAATTATGTGTTTGCATAATTTTTATCGTATATTTCATGAATTAATACGAATAAACTGAAAATTAACAAAAACGTGGAAAAACGGCAAAATATTGCCTAATTCGATGATATTTTGTTTAAATCACATAAACGAAAAGGGGATTTTAACTTCGAATCATAAAGCGACGTTTCGTTATTTTTTAGACCCTAAAAAAAGACGTATAAAGATGTTGCTTCCATTACAAATGACAAAAATCAATGTGTTTCATTAGAATTAACTAAAATGTTCCTGATTTTCCGTTTACATTACCGATGGAAGATGTACACATCAAACCGCTCAATTCCGGCTGAAACGTCGATATATGCAATAAAAACCGAACTTCTCTCCTTTTCAATATCTTACTCAGGATTTTAACGAGAAACAAATAGTTGATTGAAAATGAAGTATTTAAGGATATTATCTAATCAATTATGCGTTTGCATCATTTTTATCGTATATTTAATGAATTAATAACAATAAACTGAAAATTTACAAAAACGTGGAAAAAGAGCAAAATATTGCCTAATTCGATGATACTTTGTTTATATCTCATCGAATGATAAAGGGGAAAATGGGATGATAAACGTCAAAATATTGCTAAATTCGATGATTTTTAGTTGGAAAGAAAATACAAGAAACTTGCTTAAAATGCAATATTATGCGAAAATCTGAGATTTGAAGGCCAAATCACATATCGTGATACTACATGAAATAGTATCGAAATATTGGTAAAAATGAATATATTTACGTAATATCAAACTACATGAAAAACGTGAAAAAGTCACTTTTATACCAAATTTGAGGATTTTGACTTCCAATCATGAAGCGAGGTTTCGTATTATTTAGATCCAAGAAAAGACATTTGGCAATGTTGTTTCCAATACAAATAATAAAAATCAATGTGTTTCATTAGAATTAACTAAAATGTTCCTGATTTTCCGTTTATATTACCGATGGAAGATGTACACGTAAAACCGCTCTATTCCGGCTGAAACGTCGATATATGCAATAAAACCGAACTTCTCTCCTTTTCAATATCTTACTCAGGATTTTAACGAGAAACAAATAGTTGATTGAAAATGAAGTATTTAAGGATATTATCTAATCAATTATGTGTTTGCATCATTTTTATCGTATATTTAATGAATTAATAACAATAAACTGAATATTCACAAAAACGTGGAAAAACAGCAAAATATTGCCTAATTCGATGATATTTTGTTTATATCACATAAAGAAAAGGTGATGATAAACGTCAAAATATTGCTGAATTCGATGATTTTTAGTACGAAACAAAATGCAAGAAAACTTGCTTAAAATACAATATTATGCGAAAATCTGAGATTTTAAGGCCAAATCACATATCGTGATACTACACGAAATAGTATCGAAATATTGGTAAAAATGATATATTTACGTAATATCAAACTACATGAAAAACGTGAAAAAGTCATTATTATGCCAAATTTGAGGATTTTAACTTCGAATCATAGAGCGAGGTTTCGTATTTTTTAGACCCTAGAAAAGACGTATAAAGATGTTGCTTCCAATACAAATGATAAAAATCCATGTGTTTTCATTAAAATTAACTAAAATGTTTCTGATTTTCGGTTTATATTACCGATGGAAGATGAACACGTAAAACCGTTCTAATCCGGCTGAAACGTCGATATATGCAATAAAAACAGAACTTCTCCCCCTTTTCAATATCTTACTCAGTATTTTAACGAGAAACAAAGATGATTGAAAATGAAGTTTATAAAGTTATTTTCTGATCAATTATGTGTTTGCATAATTTTCATCGTATATTTAATGAATTAATACCAATAAACTGAAAAATCACAAAAACGTGGAAAAACGGCAAAATATTGCCTAATTCGATGATATTTTGTTTAAATCACATAAAGGAATAGGGGATGATAAAGGTCAAAATATTGCTAAATTCGATGTTTTTTAGTACAAAACAAATGTAAGAAAACTTGCTTATAAATGCAAAATTTGGAAATTCTGAGATTTGAAGGCCAAATCACATATCGTGATACTACATGAAATAGTATCGAAATATTGGTAAAAACAATATATTTACGAAATATCAAACTACATGAAAAACGTGAAAAAATCCCGTACACAGGTATATGACCGTTATGCCAAATTTGAGGATTTTAACTTCGAATCATAAAGCGACGTTTCGTTATTTTTTAGGCCCTAAAAAAGACGTATAAAGATGTTGCTTCCAATACAAATGATAAAATCAATGTGTTTTCATTAAAATTAACTAAAATGTTCCTGATTTTCGGTTTATATTACCGATGGAACATGTGCACGTAAAACCGTTCTCATCCGGATGAAAAGTCGATATAGGCAATAAAAACAGAACTTCTCCCCTTTTCAATATCTTACTCTGTATTTTAACGAGAAACAAATAGATGATTGAAAATAAAGTATTTAAGGTTATTTTCTGATCAATTATGTGTTTGCATAATTTTCATCGTATATTTAATGAATTAATACATAAACTGAAAAATCACAAAAACGTGGAAAAACGGCAAAATATTGCCTAATTCGATGATATTTTGTTTAAATCACATAAAGGAAAATGGGATTCTAAAGGTCAAAATATTGCTAAATTCGATGATTTTTAGTACAAAACAAAATGTAAGAAAACTTGCTTAAAAATGCAAAATTTGCGAAATTCTGAGATTTGAAGGCCAAATCACATATCGTGATACTACATGAAATAGTATCGAAATATTGGCAAAAACGAATATATTTACGTAATATCAAACTTCATGAAAAACGTGAAAAAGTCGCTATTATACCAAATTAGAGGATTTTAACTTCGAATTATAAAGCGAGGTTTCGTATTATTTAGATCCAAGAAAAGACATTTGACAATATTGTTTCCAATACAAATGATAAAAATCAATGTGTTTCATTAGAATTAACTAAAATGTTCCTGATTTTCCGTTTATATACCGATGGAAGATGTACACGTAAAACCGCTCTATTTCTGCTGAAACGTCGATATATGCAATAAAAACCGAACTTCTCTCCTTTTCAATATCTTACTTAGGATTTTAACGAGAAACAAATAGTTGACTGAAAATGAAGTATTGAAGGATATTATCTAATCAATTATGTGTTTGCATCATTTTTATCGTATACTTAATGAATTAATAACAATAAACTGAATATTCACAAAAACGTGGAAAAACAGCAAAATATTGCAAAATTCGATGATATTTTTTTATATCACATAAATGAAAAGGGGAAAATAAACGTCAAAATATTGCTGAATTCGATGATTTTTAGTACGAAACAAAATGCAAGAAAACTTGCTTAAAATGCAATATTATGCGAAAATCTGAGATATGAAGGCCAAATCACATATCGTGATACTACATGAAATAGTATCGAAATATTGGTAAAAATGAATATATTACATAATATCAAACTACATGAAAAACGTGAAAAAGTCAGTATTATGCCAAATTTGAGGATTTTAACTTCGAATCATAAAGCGAGGTTTCGTATTTTTTACACCCTAGAAAAGACGTATAAAGATGTTGCTTCCAATACAAATGATAAAAATCAATGTGTTTCATTAAAATTAACTAAAATGTTCCTGATTTTCGGTTTATATTACCGATGGAAGATGTACACGTAAAACCGTTCTAATCCGGCTGAAACGTCGATATATTCAATAAAAACAGAACTTCTCCCCTTTTCAATATCTTACTCACTATTTTAACGAGAAACAAATAGATGATTGAAAATTAAGTATTTAAGGTTATTTTCTGATCAATTATGTGTTTCCATAATTTTTATCGTATATTTCATGAATTAATACCAATAAACTGAAAATTCACAAAAACGTGGAAAAACGGCAAAATATTGCCTAATTCGATGATATTTTGTTTAAATCACATAAAGGAAAAGGGGATGATAAAGGTCAAAATATTGCTAAATTCGATGATTTTTAGTACAAAACAAAATGTAAGAAAACTTGCTTAAAAATGCAAAATTTGCGAAATTCTGAGATTTGAAGGCCAAATCACATATAGTGATACTACATGAAATAGTATCGAAATATTTGTAAAAACGAATATATTTACGAAATATCAAACTACATGAAAAACGTGAAAAAGTCACTATTATACCAAATTTGAGGATTTTAACTTCGAATCATAAAGCAAGGTTTCGTATTATTTAGATCCAAGAAAAGACATTTGACAATATTGTTTCCAATACAAATGATAAAAATCAATGTGTTTCATTAGAATTAACTAAAATACTCATGATTTTACGTTTATATTACCGATGGAAGATGTACACGTAAAACCGCTCTATTCCGGCTAAAATGTCGATATATGCAATAAAAACCGAACTTCTCTCCTTTTCAATATCTTACTCAGGATTTTAACGAGAAACAAATAGTTGATTTAAAATGAAGTATTTAAGGATATTATCTAATCAATTATGTGTTTGCATCATTTTTATCGTATATTTAATGAATTAATAACAATAAACTGAATATTCACAAAAACGTGGAAAAACAGCAAAATATTGCCTAATTCGATGATATTTTGTTTATATCACATAAAGGAAAAGGGGATGATAAACGTCAAAATATTGCTGAACTCGATGATTTTTAGTTCAAAACAAAATGCAAGAAATCTTGCTTAAAATGCAATATTATGCGAAAATCTGAGATATGAAGGCCAAATCACATATCGTGATACTACATGAAGTAGTATCGAAATATTGGTAAAAATGAATATATTTACGTAATATCAAACTACATGAAAAACGTGAAAAATCCCGTATACAGGTATAAGACCGTTATGCCAAATTTGAGGATTATAACTTCGAATCATAAAGCGACGTTTCGTTATTTTTTAGACCCTAAAAAAAGACGTATAAAGATGTTGCTTCCAATACAAATGATAAAAATCAATGTGTTTTTATTAGAATTAACTAAAATGTTCCTGATTTTCCGTTTATATTACCGATGGAAGATGTACACGTAAAACCGTTCTAATCCGGCTGAAACGTCGATATATGCAATAAAAACAGAACTTCTCCCCTTTTCAATATCTTACTCTGTATTTTAACGAGAAACAAATAGATGATTGAAAATGAAGTATTTAAGGTTATTTTCTGATCAATTATGTGTTTGCATAATTTTTATCGTATATTTATGAATTAATAACAATAAACTGAAAATTCACAAAAACGTGGAAAAACGGCAAAATATTGCCTAATTCCATGATATTTTGTTTAAATCACATAAAGGAAAAGTGGATTCTAAAGGTCAAAATATTGCTAAATTCTATGATTTTTAGTTCAAAACAAAATGCAAAAAAACTTGCTTAAAAATGAAAAAATTGTGAAATTCTGAGATTTGAAACCCAAATCACATATCGTGAGAAAACATGAAGTAGCATCGAAATATTGGTAAAAACGAATGTATATACGTAAAAACACACTACATGAATAACGTGAAAAAAGTCACTATATTATCATATTTGAGGATTTTGACTTCAAATCATTGAGCGATGTTTCGTATTATTTAGATCCAAAAGAGATATATGATATCTTACTCAGTATTTTCACGAGAAACAAATAGTTGATTGAAAATGAAGGTGTTTAAGGTCTCAAATACAAATGATAAAAATCAATGTGTTTTCATTAGAATTACCTAAAATGATCCTGATTTTCCGTTTATATTACCGAAGGAAGATGTACACGTAAAACCGCTCTAATCCGGCTGAAACGTCGATATATGCAATAAAAACAGAACTTCTCCCCTTTCCAATATCTTACTCAGTATTTTCACGAGAAACAAATAGTTGATTGAAAATGAAGTGTTTAAGGTTAATTTCGAATCAATTATGTGTTTGCATCATTTTTATCGTATATTTGATGAATTAAAAGCAATAAACTGAAAATTCACAAAAACGTGGAAAAACAGCAAAATGTTGCCTAATTCGATGATATTTTGTTTATATCACATAAAGGAAAAGGGATGATAAACGTCAAAATATTGCTGAATTCGATGATTTTTAGTACGAAACAAAATGCAAGAAAACTTGCTAAAAATGCAATATTATTCGAAAATCTGAGATTTGAAGGCCAAATCACATACCGTGATACTACATGAAATAGTATTGAAATATTGGTAAAAATGAATATATTTACGTAATATCAAACTACATGAAAAACGTGAAAAAGTCACTATTATACCAAATTTGAGGATTTTAACTTCGAATCATAGAGCGAGGTTTCGTATTATTTAGATCCAAGAAAAGACATATGACAATGTTGTTTCCAATACAAATGATAAAAATCAATGTGTTTTCATTAGAATTAACTAAAATGTTCCTGATTTTCCGTTTATATTACCGATGGAAGATGTACACGTAAAACCGTTCTAATCCGGCTGAAACATCGATTTATGCAATAAAAACAGAACTTCTCCCCTTTTTAATATCTTACTTAGTATTTTAACGAGAAACAAATAGATGATTGAAAATGAAGTATTTAAGGTTATTTTCTGATCAATTATGTGTTTGCATAATTTTTATCGTATATTTCATGAATTAATACGAATAAACTGAAAATTCACAAAAACGTGGAAAAACGGCAAAATATTGCCTAATTCGATGATATTTTGTTTAAATCACATAAACGAAAAGGGGATTTTAACTTCGAATCATAAAGCGACGTTTCGTTATTTTTTAGACCCTAAAAAAAGACGTATAAAGATGTTGCTTCCATTACAAATGACAAAAATCAATGTGTTTCATTAGAATTAACTAAAATGTTCCTGATTTTCCGTTTACATTACCGATGGAAGATGTACACATCAAACCGCTCAATTCCGGCTGAAACGTCGATATATGCAATAAAAACCGAACTTCTCTCCTTTTCAATATCTTACTCAGGATTTTAACGAGAAACAAATAGTTGATTGAAAATGAAGTATTTAAGGATATTATCTAATCAATTATGCGTTTGCATCATTTTTATCGTATATTTAATGAATTAATAACAATAAACTGAAAATTTACAAAAACGTGGAAAAAGAGCAAAATATTGCCTAATTCGATGATATTTTGTTTATATCTCATCGAATGATAAAGGGGAAAATGGGATGATAAACGTCAAAATATTGCTAAATTCGATGATTTTTAGTTGGAAAGAAAATACAAGAAAACTTGCTTAAAATGCAATATTATGCGAAAATCTGAGATTTGAAGGCCAAATCACATATCGTGATACTACATGAAATAGTATCGAAATATTGGTAAAAATGAATATATTTACGTAATATCAAACTACATGAAAACGTGAAAAAGTCACTTTTATACCAAATTTGAGGATTTTGACTTCCAATCATGAAGCGAGGTTTCGTATTATTTAGATCCAAGAAAAGACATTTGGCAATGTTGTTTCCAATACAAATGATAAAAATCAATGTGTTTCATTAGAATTAACTAAAATGTTCCTGATTTTCCGTTTATATTACCGATGGAAGATGTACACGTAAAACCGCTCTATTCCGGCTGAAACGTCGATATATGCAATAAAACCGAACTTCTCTCCTTTTCAATATCTTACTCAGGATTTTAACGAGAAACAAATAGTTGATTGAAAATGAAGTATTTAAGATATTATCTAATCAATTATGTGTTTGCATCATTTTTATCGTATATTTAATGAATTAATAACAATAAACTGAATATTCACAAAAACGTGGAAAAACAGCAAAATATTGCCTAATTCGATGATATTTTGTTTATATCACATAAAGAAAAGGTGATGATAAACGTCAAAATATTGCTGAATTCGATGATTTTTAGTACGAAACAAAATGCAAGAAAACTTGCTTAAAATACAATATTATGCGAAAATCTGAGATTTTAAGGCCAAATCACATATCGTGATACAACATGAAATAGTATCGAAATATTGGTAAAAATGAATATATTTACGTAATATCAAACTACATGAAAAACGTGAAAAAGTCATTATTATGCCAAATTTGAGGATTTTAACTTCGAATCATAGAGCGAGGTTTCGTATTTTTTAGACCCTAGAAAAGACGTATAAAGATGTTGCTTCCAATACAAATGATAAAAATCCATGTGTTTTCATTAAAATTAACTAAAATGTTTCTGATTTTCGGTTTATATTACCGATGGAAGATGAACACGTAAAACCGTTCTAATCCGGCTGAAACGTCGATATATGCAATAAAAACAGAACTTCTCCCCCTTTTCAATATCTTACTCAGTATTTTAACGAGAAACAAATAGATGATTGAAAATGAAGTTTATAAAGTTATTTTCTGATCAATTATGTGTTTGCATAATTTTCATCGTATATTTAATGAATTAATACCAATAAACTGAAAAATCACAAAAACGTGGAAAAACGGCAAAATATTGCCTAATTCGATGATATTTTGTTTAAATCACATAAAGGAATAGGGGATGATAAAGGTCAAAATATTGCTAAATTCGATGTTTTTTAGTACAAAACAAAATGTAAGAAAACTTGCTTATAAATGCAAAATTTGGAAATTCTGAGATTTGAAGGCCAAATCACATATCGTGATACTACATGAAATAGTATCGAAATATTGGTAAAAACAAATATATTTACGAAATATCAAACTACATGAAAAACGTGAAAAAATCCCGTACACAGGTATATGACCGTTATGCCAAATTTGAGGATTTTAACTTCGAATCATAAAGCGACGTTTCGTTATTTTTTAGGCCCTAAAAAAAGACGTATAAAGATGTTGCTTCCAATACAAATGATAAAAATCAATGTGTTTTCATTAAAATTAACTAAAATGTTCCTGATTTTCGGTTTATATTACCGATGGAACATGTGCACGTAAAACCGTTCTCATCCGGATGAAAAGTCGATATAGGCAATAAAAACAGAACTTCTCCCCTTTTCAATATCTTACTCTGTATTTTAACGAGAAACAAATAGATGATTGAAAATAAAGTATTTAAGGTTATTTTCTGATCAATTATGTGTTTGCATAATTTTCATCGTATATTTAATGAATTAATACCAATAAACTGAAAAATCACAAAAACGTGGAAAAACGGCAAAATATTGCCTAATTCGATGATATTTTGTTTAAATCACATAAAGGAAAATGGGATTCTAAAGGTCAAAATATTGCTAAATTCGATGATTTTTAGTACAAAACAAAATGTAAGAAAACTTGCTTAAAAATGCAAAATTTGCGAAATTCTGAGATTTGAAGGCCAAATCACATATCGTGATACTACATGAAATAGTATCGAAATATTGGCAAAAACGAATATATTTACGTAATATCAAACTTCATGAAAAACGTGAAAAAGTCGCTATTATACCAAATTAGAGGATTTTAACTTCGAATTATAAAGCGAGGTTTCGTATTATTTATCCAAGAAAAGACATTTGACAATATTGTTTCCAATACAAATGATAAAAATCAATGTGTTTCATTAGAATTAACTAAAATGTTCCTGATTTTCCGTTTATATTACCGATGGAAGATGTACACGTAAAACCGCTCTATTTCTGCTGAAACGTCGATATATGCAATAAAAACCGAACTTCTCTCCTTTTCAATATCTTACTTAGGATTTTAACGAGAAACAAATAGTTGATTGAAAATGAAGTATTGAAGGATATTATCTAATCAATTATGTGTTTGCATCATTTTTATCGTACTTTAATGAATTAATAACAATAACTGAATATTCACAAAAACGTGGAAAAACAGCAAAATATTGCAAATTCGATGATATTTTGTTTATATCACATAAATGAAAAGGGAATAAACGTCAAAATATTGCTGAATTCGATGATTTTTAGTACGAAACAAAATGCAAGAAAACTTGCTTAAAATGCAATATTATGCGAAATCTGAGATATGAAGGCCAAATCACATATCGTGATACTACATGAAAAGTATCGAAATATTGGTAAAAATGAATATATTTACATAATATCAAACTACATGAAAAACGTGAAAAAGTCAGTTATTATGCCAAATTTGAGGATTTTAACTTCGAATCATAAAGCGAGGTTTCGTATTTTTTACACCCTAGAAAAAAGACGTATAAAGATGTTGCTTCCAATACAAATGATAAAAATCAATGTGTTTTCATTAAAATTAACTAAAATGTTCCTGATTTTCGGTTTATATTACCGATGGAAGATGTACACGTAAAACCGTTCTAATCCGGCTGAAACGTCGATATATTCAATAAAAACAGAACTTCTCCCCTTTTTAATATCTTACTCTATTTTAACGAGAAACAAATAGATGATTGAAAATTAAGTATTTAAGGTTATTTTCTGATCAATTATGTGTTTCCATAATTTTTATCGTATATTTATGAATTAATACCAATAAACTGAAAATTCACAAAAACGTGGAAAAACGGCAAAATATTGCCTAATTCGATGATATTTTGTTTAAATCACATAAAGGAAAAGGGGATGATAAAGGTCAAAATATTGCTAAATTCGATGATTTTTAGTACAAAACAAAATGTAAGAAAACTTGCTTAAAAATGCAAAATTTGCGAAATTCTGAGATTTGAAGGCCAAATCACATATCGTGATAACATGAAATAGTATCGAAATATTGTAAAAACGAATATATTTACGAAATATCAAACTACATGAAAAACGTGAAAAAGTCACTATATTACCATATTTGAGGATTTTAACTTCAATCATTAAAGCGAGGTTTCGATTATTTAGATCCAAGTAAAAGACATATGACACTGTTTGTTTCCAATACAATGATAAAAATCAATGTGTTTTCATTAGAATTAACTAAAATACTCATGATTTTACGTTTATATTACCGATGGAAGATGTACACGTAAAACCGCTCTATTCCGGCTAAAATGTCGATATATGCAATAAAAACCGAACTTCTCTCCTTTTCAATATCTTACTCAGGATTTTAACGAGAAACAAATAGTTGATTTAAAATGAAGTATTTAAGGATATTATCTAATCAATTATGTGTTTGCATCATTTTTATCGTATATTTAATGAATTAATAACAATAAACTGAATATTCACAAAAACGTGGAAAAACAGCAAAATATTGCCTAATTCGATGATATTTTGTTTATATCACATAAAGGAAAAGGGGATGATAAACGTCAAAATATTGCTGAACTCGATGATTTTTAGTTCAAAACAAAATGCAAGAAATCTTGCTTAAAATGCAATATTATGCGAAAATCTGAGATATGAAGGCCAAATCACATATCGTGATACTACATGAAGTAGTATCGAAATATTGGTAAAAATGAATATATTTACGTAATATCAAACTACATGAAAAACGTGAAAAAATCCCGTATACAGGTATAAGACCGTTATGCCAAATTTGAGGATTATAACTTCGAATCATAAAGCGACGTTTCGTTATTTTTTAGACCCTAAAAAAAGACGTATAAAGATGTTGCTTCCAATACAAATGATAAAAATCAATGTGTTTTTATTAGAATTAACTAAAATGTTCCTGATTTTCCGTTTATATTACCGATGGAAGATGTACACGTAAAACCGTTCTAATCCGGCTGAAACGTCGATATATGCAATAAAAACAGAACTTCTCCCCTTTTCAATATCTTACTCTGTATTTTAACGAGAAACAAATAGATGATTGAAAATGAAGTATTTAAGGTTATTTTCTGATCAATTATGTGTTTGCATAATTTTTATCGTATATTTATGAATTAATAACAATAAACTGAAAATTCACAAAAACGTGGAAAAACGGCAAAATATTGCCTAATTCCATGATATTTTGTTTAAATCACATAAAGGAAAAGTGGATTCTAAAGGTCAAAATATTGCTAAATTCTATGATTTTTAGTTCAAAACAAAATGCAAAAAAACTTGCTTAAAAATGAAAAAATTGTGAAATTCTGAGATTTGAAACCCAAATCACATATCGTGAGAAAACATGAAGTAGCATCGAAATATTGGTAAAAACGAATGTATATACGTAAAAACACACTACATGAATAACGTGAAAAAAGTCACTATATTATCATATTTGAGGATTTTGACTTCAAATCATTGAGCGATGTTTCGTATTATTTAGATCCAAAAGAGATATATGATATCTTACTCAGTATTTTCACGAGAAACAAATAGTTGATTGAAAATGAAGGTGTTTAAGGTCTCAAATACAAATGATAAAAATCAATGTGTTTTCATTAGAATTACCTAAAATGATCCTGATTTTCCGTTTATATTACCGAAGGAAGATGTACACGTAAAACCGCTCTAATCCGGCTGAAACGTCGATATATGCAATAAAAACAGAACTTCTCCCCTTTCCAATATCTTACTCAGTATTTTCACGAGAAACAAATAGTTGATTGAAAATGAAGTGTTTAAGGTTAATTTCGAATCAATTATGTGTTTGCATCATTTTTATCGTATATTTGATGAATTAAAAGCAATAAACTGAAAATTCACAAAAACGTGGAAAAACAGCAAAATGTTGCCTAATTCGATGATATTTTGTTTATATCACATAAAGGAAAAAGGGATGATAAACGTCAAAATATTGCTGAATTCGATGATTTTTAGTACGAAACAAAATGCAAGAAAACTTGCTAAAAATGCAATATTATTCGAAAATCTGAGATTTGAAGGCCAAATCACATACCGTGATACTACATGAAATAGTATTGAAATATTGGTAAAAATGAATATATTTACGTAATATCAAACTACATGAAAAACGTGAAAAAGTCACTATTATACCAAATTTGAGGATTTTAACTTCGAATCATAGAGCGAGGTTTCGTATTATTTAGATCCAAGAAAAGACATATGACAATGTTGTTTCCAATACAAATGATAAAAATCAATGTGTTTTCATTAGAATTAACTAAAATGTTCCTGATTTTCCGTTTATATTACCGATGGAAGATGTACACGTAAAACCGTTCTAATCCGGCTGAAACATCGATTTATGCAATAAAAACAGAACTTCTCCCCTTTTTAATATCTTACTTAGTATTTTAACGAGAAACAAATAGATGATTGAAAATGAAGTATTTAAGGTTATTTTCTGATCAATTATGTGTTTGCATAATTTTTATCGTATATTTCATGAATTAATACGAATAAACTGAAAATTCACAAAAACGTGGAAAAACGGCAAAATATTGCCTAATTCGATGATATTTTGTTTAAATCACATAAACGAAAAGGGGATTTTAACTTCGAATCATAAAGCGACGTTTCGTTATTTTTTAGACCCTAAAAAAAGACGTATAAAGATGTTGCTTCCATACAAATGATAAAAATCAATGTGTTTCATTAGAATTAACTAAAATGTTCCTGATTTTCCGTTTACATTACCGATGGAAGATGTACACATAAAACCGCTCAATTCCGGCTGAAACGTCGATATATGCAATAAAAACCGAACTTCTCTCCTTTTCAATATCTTACTCAGGATTTTAACGAGAAACAAATAGTTGATTGAAAATGAAGTATTTAGGATATTATCTAATCAATTATGCGTTTGCATCATTTTTATCGTATATTTAATGAATTAATAACAATAAACTGAAAATTTACAAAAAGTGGAAAAAGAGCAAAATATTGCCTAATTCGATGATATTTTGTTTATATCCATCGAATGATAAAGGGGAAAATGGGATGATAAACGTCAAAATATTGCTAAATTCGATGATTTTTAGTTGGAAAGAAAATGCAAGAAAACTTGCTTAAAATGCAATATTATGCGAAAATCTGAGATTTGAAGGCCAAATCACATATCGTGATACTACATGAAATAGTATCGAAATATTGGTAAAAATGAATATATTTACGTAATATCAAACTACATGAAAAACGTGAAAAAGTCACTTTTATACCAAATTTGAGGATTTTGACTTCGAATCATGAAGCGAGGTTTCGTATTATTTAGATCCAAGAAAAGACATTTGGCAATGTTGTTTCCAATACAAATGATAAAAATCAATGTGTTTCATTAGAATTAACTAAAATGTTCCTGATTTTCGTTTATATTACCGATGGAAGATGTACACGTAAAACCGCTCTATTCCGGCTGAAACGTCGATATATGCAATAAAACCGAACTTCTCTCCTTTTCAATATCTTACTCAGGATTTTAACGAGAAACAAATAGTTGATTGAAAATGAAGTATTTAAGGATATTATCTAATCAATTATGTGTTTGCATCATTTTTATCGTATATTTAATGAATTAATAACAATAAACTGAATATTCACAAAAACGTGGAAAAACAGCAAAATATTGCCTAATTCGATGATATTTTGTTTATATCACATAAAGAAAAGGTGATGATAAACGTCAAAATATTGCTGAATTCGATGATTTTTAGTACGAAACAAAATGCAAGAAAACTTGCTTAAAACAATATTATGCGAAAATCTGAGATTTGAAGGCCAAATCACATATCGTGATACACATGAAATAGTATCGAAATATTGGTAAAAATGAATATATTTACGTAATATCAAACTACATGAAAAACGTGAAAAAGTCATTATTATGCCAAATTTGAGGATTTTAACTTCGAATCATAAAGCGAGGTTTCGTATTTTTTAGACCCTAGAAAAGACGTATAAAGATGTTGCTTCCAATACAAATGATAAAAATCCATGTGTTTTCATTAAAATTAACTAAAATGTTCCTGATTTTCGGTTTATATTACCGATGGAAGATGACACGTAAAACGTTCTAATCCGGCTGAAACGTCGATATATGCAATAAAAACAGAACTTCTCCCCCTTTTCAATATCTTACTCAGTATTTTAACGAGAAACAAATAGATGATTGAAAATGAAGTATTAAAGTTATTTTCTGATCAATTATGTGTTTGCATAATTTTCATCGTATATTTAATGAATTAATACCAATAAACTGAAAAATCACAAAAACGTGGAAAAACGGCAAAATATTGCCTAATTCGATGATATTTTGTTTAAATCACATAAAGGAATAGGGGATGATAAAGGTCAAAATATTGCTAAATTCGATGTTTTTTAGTACAAAACAAAATGTAAGAAAACTTGCTTATAAATGCAAAATTTGGAAATTCTGAGATTTGAAGGCCAAATCACATATCGTGATACTACATGAAATAGTATCGAAATATTGGTAAAAACAAATATATTTACGAAATATCAAACTACATGAAAAACGTGAAAAAATCCCGTACACAGGTATATGACCGTTATGCCAAATTTGAGGATTTTAACTTCGAATCATAAAGCGACGTTTCGTTATTTTTTAGGCCCTAAAAAAAGACGTATAAAGATGTTGCTTCCAATACAAATGATAAAAATCAATGTGTTTTCATTAAAATTAACTAAAATGTTCCTGATTTTCGGTTTATATTACCGATGGAACATGTGCACGTAAAACCGTTCTATCCGGATGAAAAGTCGATATAAGCAATAAAAACAGAACTTCTCCCCTTTTCAATATCTTACTCTGTATTTTAACGAGAAACAAATAGATGATTGAAAATAAAGTATTTAAGGTTATTTTCTGATCAATTATGTGTTTGCATAATTTTTATCGTATATTTATGAATTAATACCAATAAACTGAAAATTCACAAAAACGTGGAAAAACGGCAAAATATTGCCTAATTCGATGATATTTTGTTTAAATCACATAAAGGAAAATGGGATGATAAAGGTCAAAATATTGCTAAATTCGATGATTTTTAGTACAAAACAAAATGTAAGAAAACTTGCTTAAAAATGCAAAATTTGCGAAATTCTGAGATTTGAAGGCCAAATCACATATCGTGATACTACATGAAATAGTATCGAAATATTGGCAAAAACGAATATATTTACGTAATATCAAACTTCATGAAAAACGTGAAAAAGTCGCTATTATACCAAATTAGAGGATTTTAACTTCGAATCATAAAGCGAGGTTTCGTATTATTTAGATCCAAGAAAAGACATTTGACAATATTGTTTCCAATACAAATGATAAAAATCAATGTGTTTCATTAGAATTAACTAAAATGTTCCTGATTTTCCGTTTATATTACCGATGGAAGATGTACACGTAAAACCGCTCTATTTCTGCTGAAACGTCGATATATGCAATAAAAACCGAACTTCTCTCCTTTTCAATATCTTACTCAGGATTTTAACGAGAAACAAATAGTTGATTGAAAATGAAGTATTTAAGGATATTATCTAATCAATTATGTGTTTGCATCATTTTTATCGTACATTTAATGAATTAATAACAATAACTGAATATTCACAAAAACGTGGAAAAACAGCAAAATATTGCCAAATTCGATGATATTTTGTTATATCACATAAAGGAAAAGGGGATGATAAACGTCAAACTATTGCTGAATTCGATGATTTTTAGTAAGAAACAAAATGCAAGTAAACTTGCTTAAAATGCAATATTATGCGAAAATCTGAGATATGAAGGCCAAATCACATATCGTGATATTACATGGAAAAGTATTGAAATATTGGTTAAAATGAATATATTTACGTAATATCAAACTACATGAAAAACGTGAAAAAGTCATTATTATGCCAAATTTGAGGATTTTAACTTCGAATCATAAAGCGACATTTCGTTTTTTTTAGACCCTAAAAAAAGACGTATAAAGATGTTGCTTCCAATACAAATGATAAAAATCAATGTGTTTTCAATAAAATTAACTAAAATGTTCCTGATTTTCGGTTAAATTACCGATGGAAGATGTGCACGTAAAACCGTTCTAATCCGGCTGAAACGTCGATATATGCAATAAAAACAGAAGTTCTCCCCTTTTTAATATCTTACTCTGTATTTTAACGAGAAAGAAATAGATGATTGAAAATGAAGTATTTAAGGTTATTTTCTGATAAATTATGTGTTTGCATAATTTTTATCGTATATTTAATGAATTAATAACAATAAACTGAAAATTCACAAAAACGTGGAAAAACGGCAAAATATTGCCAAATTTGATGATATTTTGTTTAAATCACATAAAGGA
Organism: Procambarus clarkii; assembly: GCF_040958095.1. NCBI lineage: Eukaryota > Metazoa > Arthropoda > Malacostraca > Decapoda > Cambaridae > Procambarus > Procambarus clarkii. Next base: position 62,297 of record NW_027189878.1, read on the forward strand.
AAAGGGGATGATAAAGGTCAAAATATTGATAAATTCGATGATTTTTAGTACAAAACAAAATGCAAGAAAACTTGCTTAAAAAAGCAAAATTTGTGAAATTCTGAAATTTGAAGGCCAAATCACATATCGTGAGAAAACATGAAGTAGTATCGAAATATTGGCAAAAACGAATATATTTACGTAAAATCACACTACATGAATAACGTGAAAAAAGTCACTATATTACCATATTTGAGGATTTTAACTTCAAATCATTAAACGAGGTTTTGAATTATTTAGATCCAAGTAAAGACATATGACACTGTTGTTTCAAATACAAATGATAAAAATCAATGTGTTTTCATTAGAATTAACTAAAATATTCCTGATTAGGCTCAAGAGAGTGATGCAGAGGCTCAGGAGAGTGACGCAGAGGCTCAAGAGAGTGATGCAGAGGCTCAAGAGAGTGATGCTGAGGCTCAAGAGAGTGATGCAGAGGCTTAAGAGAGGGATGCAGTTGAGCCTCTGCATCACTCTCTTGAGCCTCGTCATCCCACTCTTAAGCCTCTGCATCACTCTTTTGAGCCTCTGCATCCCTCTCTTGAGCATCTGCATCACTATCTTGAGCCTCTGCATCACTCTCTTGAGCCTCTGCATCCCTCTCTTAAGCCTCTGCATCACTCTGTTGAGCCTCAGCATCACTCTTTTGAGCTTCTGCCTCCCTCTCTTGAGCCTCTGCATCACTCTCGTCAGCCTCTGCATCCTTCTCTTGAGCCTCTGCATCATTCTCCAAGGCCTCTGCATCACTCTTGAGCCTCTGCATCACTCTCTTACGCCTCTGCATCACTCTCGAAAGCCTCTGAATCACTCTCTTGAGCCTCTGCATCACTCTCTTGAGCCCCTGCATCCCTCTCTTGAGACTCTGCATCACTCTCTTGAGCCTCTGCATCACCCTTTTAAGCCTCTGCATCCCTCTTTAGAGCCTCTGCATCACTTTCTTAAGCCTCTGCATCACTCTCGTATACCTCTAAATCACTCTCTTGAGCCTGTGCATCATTCTCTTGAGCCTCTTCAACTCTCTCTTCAGCCTCTGCATCACTCTCTTCAGCCTCTGCATCCCTCTCTTAAGCCTCTGTATCACTCACTTAAGCCTCTGCATCACTCTCTTAAGCCTCTGCATCACTCTCGTAAACCTCTTAATCACTCTCTTGAGCCTCTGCATCCCTCTCTTGAGGTTCTGCATCACTCTCAAGAGCCTCTGCATCCCTCTCTTGTGCCTCTTCATCCCTCACTTGAGCCTCTTTGCATCACTCTCCTGAGTTCATTAAATATACGATAAAAATGATGCAAACACATAATTGATTAGATAATATCCTTAAATACTTCATTTTCAATCAACTATTTGTTTCTCGTTAAAATCCTGAGTAAGATATTGAAAAGGAGAGAAGTTCGGTTTTTATTGCATATATCGACGTTTCAGCCGGAATAGAGCGGTTTTACGTGTACATCTTCCTTCGGTAATATAAACGGAAAATCAGGAACATTTTATTTAATTCTAATGAAAACACATTGATTTTTATCATTTGTATTTGAGACCTTAAACACCTTCATTTTCAATCAACTATTTGTTTCTCGTAAAAATACAGAGTAAGATATCATATATCATATATCTTTTCTTGGATCTAAATAATACGAAACCTCGCTCAATGATTTGAAGTCAAAATCCTCATATATGATAATATAGTGACTTTTTTCACGTTATTCATGTAGTGTGATTTTACGTATATATATTCGTTTTTACCAATATTTCGATACTACTTCATGTTTTCTCACGATATGTGATTTGGCCTTCAAATCTCAGAATTTCACAAATTATGCATTTTTAAGCAAGTTTTCTTGCATTTTGTTTTGTACTAAAAATCATCGAATTTAGCAATATTTTGACCTTTAGAATCCACTTTTCCTTCATGTGATTTAAACAAAATATCATGGAATTAGGCAATATTTTGCCGTTTTTCCACGTTCTTGTGAATTTTCAGTTTATTGTTATTAATTCATAAATATACGATAAAAATTATGCAAACACATAATTGATCAGAAAATAACCTTAAATACTTCATTTTCAATCATCTATTTGTTTCTCGTTAAAATACAGAGTAAGATATTGAAAAGGGGAGAAGTTCTGTTTTTATTGCATATATCGACGTTTCAGCCGGATTAGAACGGTTTTACGCGCACATCTTCCATCGGTAATATAAACCGAAAATCAGGAACATTTTAGTTAATTTTAATGAAAACACATTGATTTTTATCATTTGTATAGGAAGCAACATCTTTATACGTCTTTTTTTAGGGTCTAAAAAATAACGAAACGTCGCTTTATGGTTCGAAGTTAAAATCCTCAAATTTGGTATAATAGTGACTTTTTCACGTTTTTCATGTAGTTTGATATTACGTAAATATGTTCATTTTTACCAATATTTCGATACTATTTCATGTAGTATCACGATATGTGATTTGGCCTTCATATCTCAGATTTTCGCATAATACTGCATTTCAAGGAAGTTTTCTTGCAATTTGTTTCATCATCCCTCATTCCTGCATTTGAAGGAATGAGAACGAAGGGATGGATCTGCGGCGAGAGGGAAGACGATGGGAAGGGCGGGATGGGATAGGGGCGGGAGTGGGAAGGGCAGAAGGATGGAGGATGAGCAGGTTTATGAGAGGGAGGAAAAGGGAAGGAGAAGGTGCCAGAACGAGAGGAGGGAGTTTGGTAGTAAAATAGGAGAGGGAGTGGGGAGGGTGATGATAGATGGTTATGATAAATGGATAGATTAATGGAAAATTTATATAGGTAGATAGATGGATGGATACATTGATTGCTAAATATATATATTGACGGATAGACGGATGCACAGATGAGTTGATGGACGGAAAGACAGATGACTAGATGGATGGATAGAAAGATGAGTTGATGGACGGATACATGGATAGAGATGTATATAATGATAAATGGTTGATTTAATGGGAAGATAGATTGATGGATTGACAGATGTAAGTAGATAGATAGATGGATACATTGATGGATACATTTGTGCTAGGTGAACAGTCGAATCAGGTTAAAGAATATCTTTCGATTTGCTATTGCATCAACCGGGATTCGATCGGGGACCATTAGGATTATTACCATCGAACTCTCTCCATTTAGACGCTAGGCCTCCAGTTTGTGTGTGTGTGTGTGTGTATGTGTGTGTGTGTTTGTGTGTGTGTTAGTTAGAGAGAAATAGATGTAGTAGATATAAAAGAGGATAAATACATTTATATGATAGGCGGGGTCCAAGAGCTAATAACTCGATTCTGCAGATACATATAGTAGATACAAGGATAAAACACACACACACACACACACACACACACACACACACACACACACACACACACACACACACACACACACACACACACACACAACACACACACACACCACACACACACACACACACACACCACACACACCACACACACACACACACACACCACACACACACACACACACACACACACACACACACACACACACACACACACACACACACAAAGGAGCCTCGTAGCCTGGTGGATAGCGCGCAGGACTCGTAATTCTGTGGCGCGGGTTCGATTCCCGCACGAGGCAGAAACAAATGGGCAAAGTTTCTTTCACCCTGAATGCCGCTGTTACCTAGCAGTAAATAGGTACCTGGGAGTTAGTCAGCTGTCACGGGCTGCTTCCTGGGGTGTGTGTGTGTGTGTGGTGTGAAAAAAAAGTAGTTAGTGTAGTTAGTAAACAGTTGATTGACAGTTGAGAGGCGGGCCGAAAGAGCAAAGCTCAACCCCCGCAAAACACAACTAGGTGAATACAACTAGGTGAATACACACACACACACTAGTTGATAATGGACTGTTTTGTGTTCGTATCCATGTGTACTATTGTCATGACCGACAGACACGTGAAGCTATATGTGTTTATGTGTACCTGTAATTAAACTGACATGTGTACGGTAATTATCTGTATGTGTCCATTTTAAAGGTACATATTAGTGAATGTTTATTTATGTAAATTGATTGACATATGTACGTATGCGCGCGTTTAGTGTTACTGTAATTTATATGGTTAACATGTATACGTTTGAATAACATAGTTTCCCATTATTGTCACATTTTTTGTTACTGTTTCGCTGTTCACTCTCACTCTCTGACCCCCGTCGACTAATTGTGCTCACGTGTGTTTGTTCAAGGTACGGTAACCATTGACTTTTTACCCAATAATTTGCAACTATTTGCAAACAAACATTTCTAAAGAACATCTATGTTTCTGATAAATATTCTTTTTCCTAACATACAAGTCAATCACACAGTACATAACCTCAGTCAGAAACACTTTTCTTACTATCTCTCACAACGTCTTTTGCATATATATCCTATCTTAATCAATTGATAATTTAAATTCATAACCGGCAACCCTCTTCCAGCGCCTTCAAGGCCACCAAACATCATTCCTTTCCAATAACCTCTCCCAAATAATCTTTTGCACCAATACACACACTAGGGGGCTTTATAGCTGAGTGGACAGCGCTCTCGACTCGTAATCCTAGGGTTAAAGTTCGATCCCCCGGTGATGGCGCAAACGAAAATCAGCAGAGTTTCATTCATTCTGATGCTCCTCTTACCTAGCAGTACATAGGTACTTGGGCATTAGACACCTGTTACGGGCTGCTTCCTGGGTGTGTGTATGTGGAATTTTTTTTTTATTAGCTAGTAAAAATTGATTGATTGACAGTTGAGAGGCGGGCCGAAAGAGCAGAGCTCAACCCTCGCAAGAACAACTAGGTGAACACAACTAGATAAATACTAACTAACCACGATCTCGTATAATCTACTACACACGCTACCACGCCCTACCCCCCACCTCCCCCCACTACCTAAATCACTCTACCTAAGTCATTAAAATATAAAACAAATCAATTAATACACCAAAATACTAACTATAAATAAAGGAACCAAATTTTAAACATACAGCGACTCCAGCGTGGTCTAGTCGGAGGAGAACGTGTTCTCATCTGGATAGATGGCGATCGAGCCTGTCGGAACGGTTGTGTAACTGCAGGGCACAAATATTTGTGTGTCCCCTCCTGTAGCTGCCTCTGTTTCGACAGGTTCTCTGGATAGCTGGAATTGGCCTGGCCCTAGGAAAGTGGGGAAGGGGTGAAATCCGTTGGGCCCACGGATGGATACCTTGGATCCATAGACCTAGGGTAGGTCTAATCACCTGGGATTCGAACCCACGGTGGGAATAAGGGAGAAGATTTGGGGGAGGAGGGACACAAATGGTTCCTGGAACCAAACCTCACATAAATCCGGCCACTCACACACCCCCTTATCCGAACATTCACAGGGACACTCACACACACACACATCCATAGACTGTGATAAGGCAGACCATCTGAGGGGACACAGATGGCCTCCTGAAACCACAGATATAAGCGGACACATAATCATCCGGACACTAACAGGGACACCCACACTCACCCGGACACTCACTCACTGACACTCATTGACACTCACACTCACACACTGACACACACATCCATAGACACAAACTGTGATAAGGGAGACCATCTGAGGGGACACAGATGGCCTCCTGGACCCACAGGGTCCATATCCATACAGGCTCAGATCAATATTTAAATATACATATATATTTTATAAATATAAAATTTTTAAAGAAAATACACACACACATATATGTGTATATATATATATATATATATATATATATATATATGTGTATATATATATATATATATATATATATATATATATATATATATATATATATATATATATATATATATATATATATATATATTGTGACGATAATCTCCTTCAAGAGATTGAGCCTGCTCTTCCCTCCACAATTACGTCGTTGTGGTTATATAAAACGACTATGGAAGACATGTCCAACAGAGACAACAACACCAGCAAGGCTTGCCAGGGTGAGCAAACGTATGCAGCCAGCCACCTGTTCGGACTCAAACCACCAAACTACATGTTGATCGCTACCGGCTCCGCTGATTGGTCGCCGGTCTGGCTGCACCTGCACTCGCCCCCCCATACTACTTGATGTCTGGGGTCGCCCCAACCTCCTACCTCAGAATATTCAGTGCTTCCACAGTTAACACTTCTCCCGGCTAGACGTTAGCGTGTACTGAGAGAGGTGGTAGCTTAAAGCCAATATTCCAGCACCTCCCATTTACTTTGTATTGCACTTCTTGTTATTTTGCCTTAACGTAACTTTTCATTGTGTCATTTAATTATTCTTATTATTTTGATTGATTGATTTTATTATAAGAATTTGTTTGTGCATTTTATTCATGTTTTGATTTAATTAACGTAATTAAAATTTCATTGTTAAAGTTTACTTGTGTTTTGTGTGTCTTCTCCTTACCTTACCACAGACGAAGTTCCATTTTTTCTATTTTTTTTTATAACTATGTGACGAGGCCATACCCCTAGCCTTAAACAGCCGAACACCAACGCGTTACCGTCACAAGTTATATGGGGGCCTGTCCTAGGAGCTTCACTCAGGTACTGGTGCCAAGTGGTAATTTATGGTAAGCGTATTTAACTTTGTTAACGTAGCTTTACTATTTTTCATATTCAATTCATTTTTTATAAGGTGCGGTGTATTGTGCATTACGAGAGTAACATATAGTGAAGGTGAGACAACTTTGGATTACGTGGTGACTGTAGGCCGCAGTCATACTCTTAATTGGTCATCTCTCCCTCCGTGTTATTACTCGTGTTTACCATCTATGTCCCTTGAATATTTCTCATTCTGACAGATCATCATATTGGTACCCTGGTACTGTGGTCTGCCCCGGGTCAAGAGTACCCAATCTTCTGCAATCTGACTGTAGGAGGACAAAGAGGGCCATAGTTCCTCTAGCTCGAACTTTAGTTGCTGAATTGGGACCTCAGCAGCAGTTCTCGTCACAAGTTGACACCTCGCACCCCTACACGTCAGTCAGAGATGATGATACATACAACGGTAGGGAATTAGCTTATTTTTTCAGAGCACAAAAGTTCGCTAATTCTGTAAGTATCATATTAAATTCAGTGGGAAAAACTTGCTTTATGTCCTATAGAGACTTGGCAAGGTATGCCTACATCCTTGGACTACCAATTTTACTTTTGAAGCATTTAACTGTTTCATTTGTTTTCGAAACTTTGTTTCATTTGTTAGTAGGATTTTCTTGCCCTTATTCTCTTACATGAGTTCCGGGTACAAGATTTCCTGCGCCCTTGATTTAATTTAATCATTTAATATCTTTCACTTAACGTTAATTGTTAAAGATCACACAGGATAGGTACCAGTTGCCACGTTGTCCTGTTTCTGACATTTCACTATTGAATATTCGTGTACCTTTATTTGCTAATTTCACCATGTTTCGTCTCCAAACTTTCCGTGCAAATCCAGCAGGTGAAATAGGGACTTTAAGTCGTGCCAAGAGGACTGAATTACAAACTCTTGCACATGAGTATCAACTAGAAGTTCCCTACCAAGCCAACAAAAATGACCTACACAACCTGTTGCTGGATTACTATTTAGAGCAAGGTAAGATAGACTCTGAAACTCATGAAACTTACTATATTGCAGATAAAACTGACTTGGCAACGATGAAACTTAAACTAGAGCTGGCTAAGATTGAACGTGAGCAGCAAAGGGAAGCCCGCGAACAACAAGAACGAGCGGCTGCCATACGGAGGGAAGAACAAGAACGCGAGCTGCTTTGAGGAGAGACGAACAAGAACGTGAAGCTGCCTTGAGGAGAGAAGAACACGAACGTGGACTCGCCCTCCACGAACGTGAGGTCGCCTTGCTCCATGAACGTGAGAGAGTACAGCTTGAAACAAAACAACGCGAGTTGGAAATACAACGCGAACATGACAAGCAACAAGCAACTCTGGCTCTAGAGTGTCGTCAACGTGAAATCGCCTTGGAAACTTCCCACTTCACTCAACGCCAACAAGCTACTGCCAATCTTCCCGTCAGTTTTAATATATCACATGCAAGTAAGTTAATGCCATCCTTTGTAGAAGCAGAAGTTGATGTGTTTTTCACCACCTTTGAAACCCTTGCTAATCAACTCAGTTGGCCTGTCGACCAATGGGCCACACTTCTCAGAGTCCATCTTACAGGTAGAGCTGCAGTCACACTCAGTACTTTGGCGTCTGAGAATGACTACTACACTCTGAAACAAGCAGTGTTGGACGCCTACCTACTTTCCACAGAAAGTTATAGAAGGAAATTCCGTGACCACCTGAAGGCAAGTACCACTACCTTCCTTGAGTTTGCTAACACGAAACGGAGGTATTTCATGAAATGGCTGGAAGCAGCACATGTCTCTACTTTTACAGAACTCGTCAACCTGATGCTTGTTGAAGAATTCTTGAGACGTGTGCCACCTCCTGTCCGCCTCTACTTAGCAGATAAAGAAGAAACCGACTACCTGAAGTGTGCTAAGTCGGCTGACACTTACAGCCTCATCCACCGGCTGACACCCGAACCATCCTCCAGTAAGAAGTCGTGGTACAGTTACGAGAAGGTGAGCCCCGATCAAGCTGGTTCACAACTGTACTGCAAGTATTGTAGACTCTATGGACATACCATAGACAAGTGTGGTAAGTCTCAATACAAGGGAACCACTGACCAACAACGACCCAAACCAACTCCTCCTAAGTCCGGTAAGCCTGTGATGAATGTTGGTGTTGATGTTAATGATCTTTCTCTTTTCAGTAACCACCTGTATACTGGAACTGTCTCTGCCAACGGTTCAAATCCGGAGGGACGTTTCAAATTGAAGATCTTGAGGGACACAGCGGCTCTACAATCGATCATCTTGAAGTCGGCTGTGCCCAACATAGTCTACACCGGGGAAACAGTCTTCATCACTGACCTCACTGCTACCACTCCATACCCTCTCGCCAGAGTCCACCTGGATTGTCCCTACGTGAACGGGGAAGTCCAAGTCGCCGTCAGGGAAAAGCCTTTTCCCATGCCTGGAGTGCAACTTCTCCTAGGCAACGACTTGGCAGAAGACCTGCAACCGACCAACCTGATCGTCATGGACAAACCCCAGGTGTGTAACTCTGTGCCAATAAACCCTATTCTTGAGTATGTTCCAGCAGAGGTTCAAGAGAGTGATGAAGTTTCTCCTCCGGTTCTCGTGACCACCCGTGCACAAGCCGCACGTCCACAGCCAGCTGACTCTACTGCTACCGCTGTCCCTCAAGACCCTCAGAAACTCCCCCCGCATCTGACCAAGTTGGAGTTCCGTAAGTTGCAGAGGGAAGATCTTACTTTAACACCATTGTTTTTCCAGGCTGAGACTCAACCCGACAGTATTCCTGGGTTCTTCCTAGAGAACGACTTGCTCTACCGCAGATATAGACCCAGTAAACTGAAGGAGGAGGACGATTGGGCCAACATCGAACAACTTGTGATTCCCACCAGCCTGCGGCCCACTATTCTACACCTGGCCCACGGAGCATTCTCCCACTACGGCTTCAACAAGACTTACCATGGGATTCGTCAAGACTACTACTGGCCAGGTATGGTAAATAACGTCAAACAGTACGTAAAACAGTGTCATACATGTCAGATGGCAGGCAAACCGAACGTCTCCATTCCCAGAGCACCACTGATTCCCATACAGGTGCCTGCGGAACCTTTCCACAGACTCATAATAGACTGTGTTGGTCCTTTACCTCGGACCAGTTCAGGTAACGCCTACATCCTAACCATCCTGTGTCCTACCACCAGATTTCCCATAGCAGTTCCAGTGAAGAACATCACGGCTGCTACGGTTATAAAACATCTATTGAAGATCTTCACTCAATACGGATTTCCCAGGGAGATTCAAAGTGACTGTGGCACCAACTTCACCAGTGATCTCTTCAAAAGGACACTGGAGGAGTTCAACATCAAACAGGTATTGTCCAGCCCCTATCATCCTGCTTCACAGGGTTCTCTTGAACGTAGTCATCAGACCATCAAAGCACTCTTGAAAAAGTTTTGTAGTGAAACCTCAAAGGATTGGGATAAGCAGATTGACCTAATAATGTGTATTTTCAGAAGTCTCCCCAATGAGTCCCTAGGAGTATCTCCTTATGAGATGCTCTACGGCCGTAAGTGCCGTACTCCCCTTAAGGCTTTCAAAGACTCTCTCAGAGATGCCACCTTCAGTGAGCATCAGAATGTGCCCCAGTTTCTTCAAAACCTTCAACACATTCTAGAGAGAGTCCACCGCTTTGCCCATGATAATCTATTGAAAGCCCAGGTGAGAATGAAGACTCATTACGACCAGACCAGCAAAGTAAGAAAATTCAAGCCGGGAGACTTCGTCCTTGCCTATTTTCCTATCCCAGGTTCACCTTTACAAAACAGATTTTCAGGACCCTACTGCGTCAAAGAGTGCAGAAACAACAACAACTACGTCATAGAACTCCAGATAGGCGGCGGAAGACCCAGCTGTGCCACGTCAACCTCCTGAAGCATATAATGGTACTCCTCCCACTGTCTTGACTAACTATTCCACATTCACAGAACCCTACATCCACAGTGAGACCTTCCCAGCTTCTCCTCCCGAAAGCACTGACAAGGAGTCAGCGCTTTCTAATTCCGAAATCCTTAATGATCTTCCCAAATGCTTTCAGGATAATAATCGTGCTCCTTTGCCCTCTTCTAATTCCACTCTCACCTCGTCAGATAAACCCTTCATCCTCCATGTCGACGCTAGGGGTACCGACGTGGTGGTGTCGTGATGCAGCAACGAGGCGAGAAGAATACACCTGTCAGCGACTACTGCTACAAGGATCTACGGAACAATTGGCAAGGAGCTACTCTTCCTCATCCTGAAGCTTCAGCACTTCACTCCACACCTGAAAAGTGCTCGGTCCACCATCAACACGGACCACACCACCCTACACCTCCTGCAGCACGCCCACTTCTCATCTCAACGTCTTCTACTATGGGCTTGCTACCTGCAGAAATTCAACCTGGAGACACGCTATTCCAAGAGTCTGACAACATCTTAGCCCATGATCTCTCCAGAGTTTATGAAGTAGAAGCGACTCCATCCATTACTCCACCACATAACGACGTACTTCTTCCAGAACCGCAGGCTTCGGGGGAGAGTTGTGACGATAATCTCCTTCAAGAGATTGAGCCTGCTCTTCCCTCCACAATTACGTCGTTGTGGTTATATAAAACGACTATGGAAGACATGTCCAACAGAACAACAACACCAGCAAGGCTTGCCAGGGTGAGCAAACGTATGCAGCCAGCCACCTGTTCGGACTCAAACCACCAAACTACATGTTGATCGCTACCGGCTCCGCTGATTGGTCGCCGGTCTGGCTGCACCTGCACTCGCCCCCCCATACTACTTGATGTCTGGGGTCGCCCCAACCTCCTACCTCAGAATATTCAGTGCTTCCACAGTTAACACTTCTCCCGGCTAGACGTTAGCGTGTACTGAGAGAGGTGGTAGCTTAAAGCCAATATTCCAGCACCTCCCATTTACTTTGTATTGCACTTCTTGTTATTTTGCCTTAACGTAACTTTTCATTGTGTCATTTAATTATTCTTATTATTTTGATTGATTGATTTTATTATAAGAATTTGTTTGTGCATTTTATTCATGTTTTGATTTAATTAACGTAATTAAAATTTCATTGTTAAAGTTTACTTGTGTTTTGTGTGTCTTCTCCTTACCTTACCACAGACGAAGTTCCAGTTTTTCTATTTTTTTTTATAACTATGTGACGAGGCCATACCCCTAGCCTTAAACAGCCGAACACCAACGCGTTACCGTCACAATATATATATATATATATATATATATGTATATATATATATATATATATATATATATATATATATATATATATATATATATATATATATATATATATATGGAAGGGAGTACCACCTCTAGCTGGAAGAAGGGGGACCCATAGCCTCGGAGGAAACCACGCATGACGCATTAGAGGGAATGTTTAGATCCCCTCCAATACAGTTTCTGTGTGCTTTTCTCCTGTATATATATATATATATATATATATATATATATATATATATATATTATATAATATATAATATCTTATCTATATATATAATATATATATAATAATATATATAATATATATAATATCTTATATATAAGTGTATATATATATATATTATATATATACTATATATATATATATATATATATTATATATATATAATATATATATATATATATATATATATATATATATATATATATATATATGTCGTACCTAGTAGCCAGAACGCACTTCTCAGCCTACTATGCAAGGCCCGATTTGCCTAATAAGCCAAGTTTTCCTGAATTAATATATTTTATCAAATTTTTTTCGTATGAAATGATAAAGCTACCCATTTCATTATGTATGAGGTCAATTTTATTTTATTGCAGTTAAAATTAACGTAGATATATGACCGAACCTAACCAACCCTACCTAACCTAACCTAACCTATCTTTATAGGTTAGGTTAGGTTAGGTAGCCAAAAAAGTTAGGTAAGGTTAGGTTAGGTAGGTTAGGTAGTCGAAAAATAATTAATTCATGAAAACTTGGCTTATTAGGCAAATCGAGCCTTGCATAGTAGGCTGAGAAGTGCGTTCTGGCTACTAGGTACGACATATATATATATATATATATATATATATATATATATATATATATATATTATATATATATATATATATATATATATATATAATATATATATAATATATATATATATATATAATATATTATATATATATATATATATTTTATACGTACATATATATATATATATATATATATATATATATATATATATATATATATATATATATATGTCGTACCTAGTAGCCAGAACGCACTTCTCGGCCTACTATGCAAGGCCCGATTTGCCTAATAAGACAAGTTTTCCTGAATTAATATATTTTCTCTAATTTTTTTCTTATGAAATGATAAAGCTTCCCATATCATTATGTATGAGGTCAATTTTTTATTGTTGGAGTTAAAATTAACGTAGATATATGACCGAACCCAACCAACCCTACCTAACCTAACCTAACCTATCTTTATAGGTTAGGTTAGGTTAGGTGGCCGAAAAAGTTAGGTTAGGTTAGGTTAGGTAGGTTAGGTAGTCAAAAAACAACTAATTCATGAAAACTTGGCTTATTAGGCAAATCTGGCCTTGCATAGTAGGCTCAGAAGTGCGTTCTGGCTACTAGGTACGACATATATATATATATATATATATTATATATATATATATATATTATATATATATATATATATATATATATATATATGTCGTACCTAGTAGCCAGAACGCACTTCTCAGCCTACTATGCAAGGCCCGATTTGCCTAATAAGCCAAGTTTTCATGAATTAATTGTTTTTCGACTACCTAACCTACCTAACCTAACCTAACCTAACTTTTTCGGCTACCTAACCAAACCTAACCTATAAAGATAGG
>NW_027189879.1:0-75707 GCF_040958095.1 Procambarus clarkii
GGTTTTGAGTCCAGGATGCCATTTGTGTCCCCTCAAATTGCCTCCCTTATCTCCACCTTGGGATCTTGCCAGTGTCCATGTGTGTCTTGATTAAATGTGTGTCTTGATTCCGTGTGTGTCTTGAGTCCGTGTGTGTCTTGAGTCCGTGTGTGTCTTGAGACCGTCTGTGTCTTGATCCCGTGTGTGTCTTGAGTCCGTCTGTGTCTTGATCCCGTGTGTGTCTTGAGTCCGTCTGTGTCTTGAGTCCGTGTGTGTCTTGAGTCCGTGTGTGTCTTGATCCCGTGTGTGTCTTGAGTGCGCATGTGTCTTGATCCTGTGTCTTGAGTCCGTGTTTGTTCTGAGGCCGTGTACGTCTTGATTGTCCGGGTGTCTTTGGGGTTTTGGGTCCAGCAAGCTATTTGTGTCGACCCAAATTGCCTCCCTTCTCCCAACCTGAAATCCAGGTGGATTGAATGACCTGCCCGAGGTCAGTGGATCCAGGTATCCATCAGTGGGCCCCCGGATTTCAACCCTTCCCCACATTCCAAGGGGTCAGTCAATCAATCTTCGGCTATCCAGAGAATCTATCGAAACTGATGCTCCTACAGGAGGGGACACACAGAGAAATCTGTGCCCTGTACTTGCAACCATTCCGACAGGCTCGAACGCAGGTCTATCCGGATTAAGAACATGTTCTATCCGACTAGGCCACGCTGGAGTTGCCGTTTGAATAAAATTTGGCACTTGTATTTATATCTCGTAGTAAGGTTAGTCAGTGTCTATTTATCAACATTTGCAATGATTGACGTGTGAAGTTGTGAGTTTGTGTTGACAGTTAGAAATACATGACAGCTTATTCGATGAGATTGCAGTCCAGTGACGCAGTTTCATGAATGAATATTGGAGAATTTAGGCAAACTGACGTGTGTGTGTGTGTGTGTGGTGTGTGTGTGTGTGTGTGTTTAAAGGTATGTATTAATTAATATTTAGTGTGGTGTGTGTTCATATGAGTTTGTGATTCAAGCAATCCAATACCTAATATGTGCTAATTTAGGCCTCGTTTTGTATATAAATATATGTATGTTTTACTAGGGAATGAAAATCCGGTATGTTTTATTCCAAGTTTTTTTCAACAATAAATAGTACATATGCGAACGAACGGTTTGGCTGGCTAAGTATAGCGTTGTGGCAGCCATTTTCTCTGGTGGGCAGGTGGAGGAGGGTGGTCTCTGGTGAGGGTAGTTATGTTTGGGCATCGGTTGGGGGGTAGGGTGTTGGTAGGGGGGGCCGAGGGAGCAGCAGAGGGGGATATGAGGGGTGGGGGGCTGAATGGCAGGGGTTGCCAGTTTAGTGATTAAGATATTAATTTGTGGAGATAGGTTATATATGGAAAGGTCTTTAGGAATGAATAAGAAAAGTGTTTCGAACTGATGTAAGTATATGAGTTATAGTGATTCATGTTAGAAGGAAGATACGTGCTTAAAAAGGTGTAGAGATTTGTAGTTGACTTTATTTGCTTAATAATGTGTTAATTAACGGTACAGGACCATTGGAGATAGATATTCAACAGCATATTGAGTGGACAAGTTTTAGTAGGCAGGAAGGCAGGCCGAGAGAGAGAATGGACTAATAAATAGGTATACATTTTTTTTCTCGGATGTATTATAGACTCGTGGGTTGGTTGGTGTTGTCGTCGTCGATCCTTCTCTATGGACAACCCAACCCACAACTCGGCAGAGTGCTTATACTAGGAGATCACCCTTGGCGCTTCTGGCTCTTGGAGAGGGGCTCAACGTCACACGCTTAGGGGATGCGGCTCCAACACTTAGCCTCGTTGTCACGTGCACACACCCACTCGAGCCGCTGTGACTCCCCGCTCTCTCCTTAGGTGATATGATCTCCTCGATCCCCCTTTGACTTATTAATATTACCTTCTACCCTGTCCACAGCAGTGGTTCTTGGTTCTTTCTCTCTCCTTCTTTACTACCTCCTGGGAAGCCTCACTAGGACAAGGGCAAACACCAGCAAATTGTGACACATTTACTTGACAAGGCACATATACGATACATACACACATATAATAATAATGAATCCTATACTCTATAATATCACAATCAGGTTGCACTCCAACACCATCAGAACTCTATTATCAGCTTATCAAGGGTATCCTATCTCCTGGTTCGCCACCTGATACCATTAACCTCCTCAAGTTGGTCAAGCCTACATACACTGTTGCACTATCAGCAAGATAATGTATATATAGAAAATCAGCATTTGAATGCAATAACATATACCAGTATAAATGTTCATTGATACTTCAGTATAAAAAATTCCTTGACATAAGAATGCCAACAGTCACTCACCTCTCACTGCGTCTTGCACGCTAATGACAACCAAACACTATCAACTCCCTACTAGTAATCCACCAGAACTTCCCCTTCCACCTCTGGAAGTTCACTACCCTATTTCTTTAGGTTCTTCCGGGCTTCACTACCAGGATCCTCTGCAGCTCCTCCAGGCTGCTATCATGAAGTTTCCTTGTGCAACTACGGTGCTTCACCCTTCTGTTAGGTTCTTCCACAGCTCTCTTGGCTGCTGCACCATGAAGTTTCCTCGAGTAACTATGGTGCTTCACCACCTCTACAGAAGCACGTGACACTCCTCTTCACTGCTGCTTCTCCTCACAGCTCGAGGTCCTCTGCTCCACTACCTTGGAGTCTCATCAGCTACTTCATCTGCTGGCTTCGAAGTTCTCAGCAACTTCTTCCCCAAAGACAAACCTGCAACCCATCGACGTTCCAATAAAATGTTCCCCATTAACACATAAACAAAAATAACCACACAATATGCTTGCCTCAAACCTCTATCTGTTCTCTACATACAGTGAGAGTGGACTCCCCCGTTTTGGGCGGGTCCATACTCCACCTCGCCTGGCGGCGGCGTCCTCACTCGCTGGGAGGGTCTTCCTCCATCCGGAGCCAGGCTCCCTCAGTCGTCCGCCAGAGCTCAGAGAGGACGGACGTCGCTCCGTGCTCCTCCCTCTTCACTCTCCTATTTCAGGCCTTCTGCCTTATTAAAACATGTCTAACCTATAAATAAACATTGCTACTGTCGCTGGGCACACGACCAACTACAATGCAATCACTATGAACTGGCGTATATCGTGCTTACCACAGAATCGTCTGGTCGAGGGCGCTTCTTCCTCTGACGAGGTTTGGTCAGGGCGCTCCACGGCCCACAATAATGCCTCCGGGCGGCTTAATATTCACTAATTATCGTCCACGACTTGAGACCACACGTCCCCAGCTCTATTCCACAGCTGGTACGTCTGCACACTTCTCTTCTCTTAGAGATATATCACTAGGGGTTCCCTTCTGACGGGAGCTCAAACGGAGCGCGCTTCCCCCTGCGATGTCTGGCACTCAAGTGAGGTCAAGGTCCTCCGGAAGCGAGCCTCACGCCTCCAGCAAAATGTCCACATCTCCTAGCCAGTCATTTATCTATTTCCTTACTTACTGCCCATAATCTTAAATTGTTTTACATATCCAACCAGCCATTTTTTCATATGGGTTATCACCTCAATATTTGCTAGACCTTCTAGTTAGGTCAGGCTTGCTGAATAACTCTCAAGGAGGGAGACTCGTTTCTCCTGCAGGCTGAGATCATAACACTCCCCTCCCCTTATTTTTGAGAGTTATTCCAGTGGCAAAGCTCGGGATAATACATCCGCCACCACGCTGTCTCGTTCTTCACCCCATATACTCTCTTAGGAGTCTACAATTAGTTCGTTGCTCCTTGCAACATCCGGCTCACAACTCTCCAGGAACATGTTCTTCTCACAAATGATCTGACCTCTCTGGCACCTCTTGGCTAGGCTGTCCTCCTTGGACGCCTGCAATCCATTGGTCCACTCTACTTACTGTCTCCACCCTCCGTTTCCTCGTCTTCTTCTCTTCCCGTCCAGAGTCAGACATCTGCTGTCTGTACCTCCTCTGTCGTCTTCACACTTCCATCTACTGCCATTATACTTCCGTCTCCTGTCATCATACTCACTCCCTCGTCTTCACCGACGATCCTCCTTTTCGTCTCCTCATTTATCCAAGACATCATCCTGTTTGACCTCCATCGAGTCCTCGGCTTTCTTCTATTCCTCCATGCTTGCATCATCCTCTTTCCACACTTCTCACCTCTATACAACTCCGTTTCTTCTCCTTCAACTCTTCTTCGTTCCCTAAAAGTTTCTTCGGGCACTGTATTACATCCAACAGCACTCGACCATACATGTCGCTTTGCCTCTCCCAAAGTCCTCGCAAGCATCTCTCCACACATACTGTCTCTTCTCCTCTCATTTTCTCGGCTATCACTCTTCTTCACTATCTTTTCTTCAGGTTTTCTGTGAAACACGTCAACTCCTGACACCTCAAACAACTTAACTCTACTATCCAGATGCCTCTGTGCTCGTGGACAACTTGACGTTCTACTTCCGTCCTCAGTCTGTCCACATCTTTCCTCATTCCCACTCAGCACAGTTGCATTCGCCTTCCCGACTCTTAATTTCAGCAGTCCGGGCTCTACTCAGGTCCGCTCTCTTCAACCTGATTCTTCTTCGGCTGGGCCATCTTCACTTTTGACTCACCGAGACTTCAGTTTTCTGGGCTCGGACCTTCATCAAACAGCCATGCTACATCTACATCGATATCTTCCACCGGTTGAATCGACACTGTATCATCTTCTCCAGCGTCTTCCTTGTCGGCCACCTCTCCCTTCATCACTACCGAGACAGGGTTTTCAATGGCTTGGCGGTCTCCTGACGCATCTCCTCGGATGTCAGTCAGGTTCACACTCTCAGGCGTCCCACCCGTGCAGTGGCCTTCTGGGCACTCCTCTGGCACAGTCTCCGCTATGACTCTTGGCAACACCTTTGTCCCGCACAAGTCATTCCCCAGGATCACTTGGACTCCTGGAACAGGTATGTCGGGGCCACACTCCCAACATCACCTCCGCCGACACATATTCCGACCTTAGCTGGACAGTACATACGGGCATGTCACTCTCAGACAATAACCCATATACTCTCATCTTACTCCTGCCAGCTAACCGTCGATCATTCCCAATCAGGCTTCTCGTAATCAAGCTCTGATTAGCTCCGGTATCCCTTAAGATACCAACTTCTACCTCAGGTTGGCCTCCTACACTGATCCAACCTTTGCTCATGAACGGCCTATACCTCTCGTTCACTAAGTTCGCTCTCTGTGGTTTGTCTTGGAACACATTAGTATATTTACCTCGGGGTCACACATGGCCAGGGTCACAACTCTCTTGCCCTGCCGACAATCTCGCATCACGTGACCCAATCCGTTACAATTGTAACATCTCATCTGGGAAAAGTCTCTTCTATATGTCCCAGAGTAGCTCTGACTCTGCCCACTCGTATTGGAGTTCCTCGGGCCAGACGTACTACTCGTACTCTGTGGAGCTTTACTGGACTCTTGATTCCCTGGATAACGATTAGTTTCTCGTTTAGCTCCTCCATCTTCACTTTCAGATGAAGTGCGCGACCTACTCTTCTGAGCTTTAGGGTACTTACTTTTATCTGCCCATTTATCAAAATTTTTCTCACCCCAGACTCTTCTGGGTCTCTCATAATTTCTTCCTCCCCAGACTCCATTGGGCCTGCCATTGCTGCGTCTCGCCTCGCTTCTCACTCTGTTCTCCCTTAAGCTCTTGTACGCTTCAGTAATCATATCCGCCCTATCTGCGGCATCTTTCACCTCCTTTATCCCTGCTTCTTGGATCTTGAACTTTGTTTCGGGTTGCATCATCTCCAAGAACTTCTCCATGACCATCAGTTGCTTCAGGTCAGCATAAGATCCAACTCCAGCAGCCTCAATCCACTTCTGGAATCGTCTTTCCAGATCTCTCGCTGTCTCAGCAAACGTACATGCTCCAACTTTCACCATCTCTCTGAAGCGCTTCCTATAAGCTTCTGGGGTTAACTGAAACGAGCGCAATATGCTGCTCTTTACTGTGGCGTAATCCTGGCACTCTTCCAGTGACAATTGGGTGTATGCCTCCCTGGCTGCACCGGTCAATCTTAACTGGACCAGCTGGGCCCATTCTTCCTGTGGCCACTCCTTGATACTGGCTACTTTCTCAAAATGCTCGAAGAAGCTCTCTGCCTCTTCGGGAACAAACAAGGGAATGTCCTTCTCCCTAACCCTAACATCTGGTGGGTGTGATACCTGGGTGGTGCTCTCTGGCAACCCATGTTCAATCCTTTGCTCAGCCAAGGTTCTATTCGCTTCTATCTGCATTTGTTTTGTTCTCTCTTTTTCTTTTTCGACCTGGGCTTTTTCTTTTTTCGACCTCTAGTCTTGCTTTCTCTTTTTCTTTCTCTTGTTCCAACTCCAGTTCTCTTATTCTGGTTTTCTCTTTTTCTACTTCCAGTTTGGTTTTCTCGGCTTCATTTTTCATCTGGAGTTCCAATTTCATCTTTTCCAGCTGGAACTGTCTCTCCTTGTCCTCTCGTTGTTGCTGCATCTGGAGCTCTAACTGGAATCTCTCCAAGCTCCTATTTCGGCTACTCCTGCTACTGCGGCTACTCCTGCTGCTCCTACTTGATCCCTGGGATCTCACGTCATCCTGCCCATCATCCTCCTTTCCACTTTCAGCTCCTTTCTGGGCTCCTTGTTCTGCCGCTTCACTTTTGGCTCTTGACTGCCTCAGGATCTCATCCCTTCATCCCAGCTACTTTAGATGCTTTCAACCTGATGCCACATTTTTCTGCTATTTGTTTCAATTGATCCCTCGTGCAACCTTCCAAGTCCTCAGGCTTGCCTGACTCCACAAATGCTTGCACCTTATCCATCTTTGTCCTGTGAGTCTTCCCAAGAGAGAGAATATACACCTGCGGTCACACAGTTTATTTCAGCAAGGGTGTACAAATCCACTCTTGGACAGGGTGTGGGTGTGTCAGTTCACTCTCCCGGACACAGGCCCCCAATTTATTATATTGACTCGTGGGTTGGTTGGTGTTGTCGTCGTCGATCCTTCTCTATGGACAACCCAACCCACAACTCGGCAGAGTGCTTATACTAGGAGATCACCCTTGGCGCTTCTGGCTCTTGGAGAGGGGCTCAACGTCACACGCTTAGGGGATGCGGCTCCAACACTTAGCCTCGTTGTCACGTGCACACACCCACTCGAGCCGCTGTGACTCCCCGCTCTCTCCTTAGGTGATATGATCTCCTCGATCCCCCTTTGACTTATTAATATTACCTTCTACCCTGTCCACAGCAGTGGTTCTTGGTTCTTTCTCTCTCCTTCTTTACTACCTCCTGGGAAGCCTCACTAGGACAAGGGCAAACACCAGCAAATTGTGACACATTTACTTGACAAGGCACATATACGATACATACACACATATAATAATAATGAATCCTATACTCTATAATATCACAATCAGGTTTGCACTCCAACACCATCAGAACTCTATTATCAGCTTATCAAGGGGTATCCTATCTCCTGGTTCGCCACCTGATACCATTAACCTCCTCAAGTTGGTCAAGCCTACATACACTGTTGCACTATCAGCAAGATAATGTATATATAGAAAATCAGCATTTGAATGCAATAACATATACCAGTATAAATGTTCATTGATACTTCAGTATAAAAAATTCCTTGACATAAGAATGCCAACAGTCACTCACCTCTCACTGCGTCTTGCACGCTAATGACAACCAAACACTATCAACTCCCTACTAGTAATCCACCAGAACTTCCCCTTCCACCTCTGGAAGTTCACTACCCTATTTCTTTAGGTTCTTCCGGGCTTCACTACCAGGATCCTCTGCAGCTCCTCCAGGCTGCTATCATGAAGTTTCCTTGTGCAACTACGGTGCTTCACCCTTCTGTTAGGTTCTTCCACAGCTCTCTTGGCTGCTGCACCATGAAGTTTCCTCGAGTAACTATGGTGCTTCACCACCTCTACAGAAGCACGTGACACTCCTCTTCACTGCTGCTTCTCCTCACAGCTCGAGGTCCTCTGCTCCACTACCTTGGAGTCTCATCAGCTACTTCATCTGCTGGCTTCGAAGTTCTCAGCAACTTCTTCCCCAAAGACAAACCTGCAACCCATCGACGTTCCAATAAAATGTTCCCCATTAACACATAAACAAAAATAACCACACAATATGCTTGCCTCAAACCTCTATCTGTTCTCTACATACAGTGAGAGTGGACTCCCCCGTTTTGGGCGGGTCCATACTCCACCTCGCCTGGCGGCGGCGTCCTCACTCGCTGGGAGGGTCTTCCTCCATCCGGAGCCAGGCTCCCTCAGTCGTCCGCCAGAGCTCAGAGAGGACGGACGTCGCTCCGTGCTCCTCCCTCTTCACTCTCCTATTTCAGGCCTTCTGCCTTATTAAAACATGTCTAACCTATAAATAAACATTGCTACTGTCGCTGGGCACACGACCAACTACAATGCAATCACTATGAACTGGCGTATATCGTGCTTACCACAGAACGTCTGGTCGAGGGCGCTTCTTCCTCTGACGAGGTTTGGTCAGGGCGCTCCACGGCCCACAATAATGCCTCCGGGCGGCTTAATATTCACTAATTATCGTCCACGACTTGAGACCACACGTCCCCAGCTCTATTCCACAGCTGGTACGTCTGCACACTTCTCTTCTCTTAGAGATATATCACTAGGGGTTCCCTTCTGACGGGAGCTCAAACGGAGCGCGACTTCCCCCTGCGATGTCTGGCACTCAAGTGAGGTCAAGGTCCTCCGGAAGCGAGCCTCACGCCTCCAGCAAAATGTCCACATCTCCTAGCCAGTCATTTATCTATTTCCTTACTTACTGCCCATAATCTTAAATTGTTTTACATATCCAACCAGCCATTTTTTCATATGGGTTATCACCTCAATATTTGCTAGACCTTCTAGTTAGGTCAGGCTTGCTGAATAACTCTCAAGGAGGGAGACTCGTTTCTCCTGCAGGCTGAGATCATAACAGATGGTATACTTTAATAATCATAGGTACGTATTTCAATGTGCGACATTCTTGCGCGCGCGCGCACACACACACAAACACACACACACACACACATACATATATACTAACATACATACAGTCTCGACAGTCAAATTGCAGAAACTGTCACAATTATGACAAGGATCACTCATATTGGATATATACACAGAAAAATTCACGTCGATAAGTCACTCCAATTACACGTATCTACACACACAGACAACATATTTCAGTGAGTGTGGCCCATAGTATACATTATTATTCACACATGCCAGCCCATTCACTATTAATTGGTGTACATACTCATTCACTTACATGTTTATTTGTCTCTTTCTTATAAAATATTCACACACAGACACACACACACTGAAAGGAATCTTTCAGAACATTATATGCCAAATATTTCAGACCAATCCTGAAGTATGCAGCTCCAGCATGGAGTCCATATCTAGTCAAGCATAAAACTAAACTGGAAAAGATTCAAAGGTTAGCCACCACACTAGTACCCGAGCTAAGAGGTATGAGCTTCGAGGAGCGACTACGGGAATCAAACCTCACTTCGTTGGAAGACAGAAGAGTTAGGGGGCACATGATCACCACATTCAAGATTCTCAAGGGAATTGATAGGGTAGATAAAGACAGGCTATTTAACACAAGGGGCACACGCACTAGGGGTGGAAACTGAGTGCCCAAATGAGCCACAGAGTTATTAGAAAGAACCTTTTTAGTGTCAGAGTGGTTGACAAATGGAATGCATTAGGTTCAAGTGTAGATATGATAGAGCCCAATAGGCTCTAACCTGTACACCTGTTAATTGACGGTTGTGAGGCGGGACCAAAGAGCCAGAGCTCAACCCCCGCATGCACAATAAGGTGAGTACAATTAGTTGAGTACACACAAACTCATTGATAATTTTTTCTGGAACACAACCCGACAAACCCTTTAACAACCAGGTACCTACTCACTGCTTCGTGAAGAGAATCGTTCAGTTGAGGATTGGTGACTAGTCAATCCGCTCTTCCCGGCTAGCCAGGATATGAACCCAGGCGAAATCGCTTGAGAAGTGCGAGATGAGTGCCTTGCCACTGATCCACAGGGACTGCCCAAATATGAATGCCATCAGCAGCACTAGCAGTTGGTGTTACCAGGCAGGTTACCCATTCAATTACTAACCAAATTGAAAGTTGCTTAACTTGGCTAATGGGACGAGAAGCAGTGTCCTTTAAGTGGTAGTATGGCCGTTGTTATTGTATACAAGTGGTAACCAGTAACTTGTCAGTGAGTGAGTGATGATAATGGTAACTGCGGCGGAGGATACTCACACATACCAGCCAATTCTCCATTAATGATAATACTTATAGCAACTATTTAGTCAAACAAACCAACCATAAGTGGACTATTGCACCAACATGGAAATGTTTGGATGCCATTGATCTCGCACAAATTGCTCATAAATGCCACACGCTGGTATTTAAAGAACCTAAACAATCCTCTTCAAAGAACGAATGACTACTCTTAGGCCTTGGATTATGCTCTCTTAGGCTTCATTGACAGTACTTATAACTTCTTTGAGTCGGGAGACAGGCAGACAGACAGTCTATATATATACATGTTAGGCTTATATAGTGGTCTGGAAAACCCCACCCCACAAGGTCAAACTAACCCTCACTCACCAGGATGCCAGTGGGTCACTAACTCCTGGATACCTATTTATTGCTAGGTGAACAGATTCATTAGGTGATAGGAAACGCTACGAACAATTACAGCCATGCCCGACCGCGATTCGAACCCTGGAATCCCATATTGTGAGTCGAGAAGGAACACATCATTCAAGTTACATATTTATGTGTACTCACCTATTTATGTCAGGAGGATCGAGCATTAATCTTAGAGTCTGCCTTTTGTCCGCCTGCCTTTGAGTCTGCCTTTCTGTCCGTCGGTTGTTTATAGCAATAACTCATGGCCTATTTCCTAACTTAACCAAGCCTAACCTATACCCTACCCTAACCTATAACCTACCACAATCTATAGCCAAACCTATTAACTAACCTAACCTAATCTAAACCTAACCTAACCTACACCTAAACCTTACCTAACCTTACCTAAATAACCTAATCTAACCAAACCAAACCTAACCTAACCTAACCTAAACTAACCTAACCAAACCAAACCTAACCTAACTATACTAACCTAACCTAACCTAACCTACCCAAACCTAACCTAACCTAACTATTCTAACCTAACCTAACTAACCTAACCTAACTAGCCTAACCAAACTTAACCTAACTTAACCTATCCTAACCTAACCAAACCAACACCCACCTCGCAAGATCAAACACCTAAACTGACCCTGACCTAACCCTAACCAGGATGCAATCCTACAAGAAGCTCACAACTCCTGGATACCTGTTTACTACTCGGAAAACAGAGGCATTAGGTGATAGGAAACGACACCTTAATTTCATTCCTGCCTTTCCGGGTTTCGATCCAGGAATCCCCGATTGAGAGTCTAGAAGGAACACATACAAGTTTCATATCTCTGTGTACTCACCTATTTCTACTTGCAGGACCGAGCAACAGTTTTTGAATGTTGACATTATAGCCGCCGGTTGTTTAAAGCAATGATTCCTGGTCATATCTCTGATTCTCTGTCATATCAACTTTTAAAATTATGAATGGAGTTTGCATCTACAACTTTGGGTTTTCGTAAGTTTGTTCTTACCTAGTTGTATTCACCTAGTTGTGTTTGCTAGGTTTGACCTTCAGATCTTTGGTCCCACCTCTCAACCATCTCAATTGCTCAAGTAGTTTTTCCAGAAGTTATGTAACTCATAACTTTCAGCTCTGTTGGAAAACAGGCTGGGGTTGCATATTAAATGATTTGTCTCCCATAGGTTGAAAAAAAGGTTACTTCTTCTTTATATAAGTTAGAAATGTACTTACTAAACTAGTAAACTAGAAACTAGTAACTAGACTAGAACTAGACTAGAGTCTAGTCGGCCTAGTCGGATAGGCCGTGCTCTTAATCCGGATGATCAGGCTGCGTTCGAGTTTGTCGAAACGGTTGCAATTACAGGGCACAGATCCCTCTCCTGTAGCAGCATCACTTTCGATAGATTCTCTGGATGATTGACCTTCTGGCAGTTCTCACGTTAACAAATTTAAAACAGTTTTTTGACAAGCAAGAAACGCCACATTCCTTTGATGTTTAAAATTTTTTTCTCTGTCAGTGTGTGTCTTGATTCCTATGTGTCTTGATTCCGTATATGTCTTGATTCCGTGTATGTGTCTTGATTCCGTATGTGTCTTGATTCCGTGTAATGTCTTGATTCCGTGTTATGTCTTAATTCCGTGTTATGTCTTGATTCGATGTGTGTCTTGATTCAGTGTGTGTCTTGATTCCGTATGTGTCTTGATTCCGTTTGAGTCTTGATTCCGTGTGTGTCTTGATTCCGTTTGAGTCTTGATTCCGTGTGTGTCTTGATTCCGTGTGTGTCTTGATTCCGTGTGTGTCTTGATTCCGTTTGAGTCTTGATTCCGTGTGTGTCTTGATTCCGTGTGAGTCTTGATTCCGTGTGTGTCTTGATTCCGTGTGTGTCTTGATTCCGTTTGAGTCTTGATTCTGTGTGTGTCTTTATTCCGTGTGTGTATTGATTCCGTGTGTGTATTGATTCCATTTGAGTCTTGATTCCATGTGAGTCTTGATTCCGTGTGTGTCTTGATTCCGTGTGTGTCTTGATTCCGTGTGTGTCTTGATTCCGTGTGTGTATTGTATCCGTTTGAGTCTTGATTCCGTTTGATTCTTGATTCCGTGTGAGTCTTGATTCCGTGTGAGTCTTGATTCCGTGTGTGTATTGATTCCTTGTGAGTCTTGATTCCCTATGTGTCCGTGTCCGTCATAGTCTATGAGTATCCGTGTCAGTGTATCCCTGGGGTATTGAGTCCAGGATGCCATTTGTGTCCCCTCAAATTGCCTCCCTTATCTCCACCTTAGGATCGTGTCAGTGTCCATGTGTGTCTTGATTCCGTGTGTGTCTTGATTCCATGTGTGTCTTGATTCCGTGTGTGTCTTGATTCCGTGTGTGTCGTGATTCCGTGTGTGTCTTGATTCCGTGTGTGTCTTGATTCCGTGTGTCTTGATTCCGTGTGTGTCTTGATTCCGTGTGTGTATTGTATCCGTTTGAGTCTTGATTCCGTTTGATTCTTGATTCCGTGTGAGTCTTGATTCCGTGTGAGTCTTGATTCCGTGTGTGTATTGATTCCTTGTGAGTCTTGATTCCCTATGTGTCCGTGTCCGTCATAGTCTATGAGTATCCGTGTCAGTGTATCCCTGGGGTATTGAGTCCAGGATGCCATTTGTGTCCCCTCAAATTGCCTCCCTTATCTCCACCTTGGGATCGTGTCAGTGTCCATGTGTGTCTTGATTCCGTGTGTGTCTTGATTCCATGTGTGTCTTGATTCCGTGTGTGTCTTGATTCCGTGTGTGTCTTGATTCCGTGTGTGTCTTGATTCCGTGTGTGTCTTGATTCCGTGTGTGTCTTGATTCCGTTTGAGTATTGATTCCGTGTGAGTCTTGATTCCGTATATGTCAGTGTCCGTCATAGTCTATGAGTGTCAGTGTCAGTGTCATTATCCCTGGGGTTTTGAGTCCAGGATGCCATTTGTGTCCCCTCAAATTGCCTCCCTTATCTCCACCTTGGGATCTTGCCAGTGTCCATGTGTGTCTTGATTAAATGTGTGTCTTGATTCCGTGTGTGTCTTGAGTCCGTGTGTGTCTTGAGTCCGTGTGTGTCTTGAGACCGTCTGTGTCTTGAGTCCGTGTGTGTCCTGAGTCCGTCTGTGTCTTGATCCCGTGTGTGTCTTGAGTCCGTCTGTGTCTTGAGTCCGTGTGTGTCTTGAGTCCGTGTGTGTCTTGATCCCGTGTGTGTCTTGAGTGCGCATGTGTCTTGATCCTGTGTCTTGAGTCCGTGTTTGTTCTGAGGCCGTGTACGTCTTGATTGTCCGGGTGTCTTTGGGGTTTTGGGTCCAGCAAGCTATTTGTGTCGACCCAAATTGCCTCCCTTCTCCCAACCTGAAATCCAGGTGGATTGAATGACCTGCCCGAGGTCAGTGGATCCAGGTATCCATCAGTGGGCCCCCGGATTTCAACCCTTCCCCACATTCCAAGGGGTCAGTCAATCAATCTTCGGCTATCCAGAGAATCTATCGAAACTGATGCTCCTACAGGAGGGGACACACAGAGAAATCTGTGCCCTGTACTTGCAACCATTCCGACAGGCTCGAACGCAGGTCTATCCGGATTAAGAACATGTTCTATCCGACTAGGCCACGCTGGAGTTGCCGTTTGAATAAAATTTGGCACTTGTATTTATATCTCGTAGTAAGGTTAGTCAGTGTCTATTTATCAACATTTGCAATGATTGACGTGTGAAGTTGTGAGTTTGTGTTGACAGTTAGAAATACATGACAGCTTATTCGATGAGATTGCAGTCCAGTGACGCAGTTTCATGAATGAATATTGGAGAATTTAGGCAAACTGACGTGTGTGTGTGTGTGTGTGTGTGTGTGTGTGTGTGTGTGTGTGTGTGTGTGTGTGTGTGTGTGTGTGTGTGTGTGTGTGTGTGTGTGTGTGTGTGTGTGTGTGTTTAAAGGTATGTATTAATTAATATTTAGTGTGGTGTGTGTTCATATGAGTTTGTGATTCAAGCAATCCAATACCTAATATGTGCTAATTTAGGCCTCGTTTTGTATATAAATATATGTATGTTTTACTAGGGAATGAAAATCCGGTATGTTTTATTCCAAGTTTTTTTCAACAATAAATAGTACATATGCGAACGAACGGTTTGGCTGGCTAAGTATAGCGTTGTGGCAGCCATTTTCTCTGGTGGGCAGGTGGAGGAGGGTGGTCTCTGGTGAGGGTAGTTATGTTTGGGCATCGGTTGGGGGGTAGGGTGTTGGTAGGGGGGGCCGAGGGAGCAGCAGAGGGGGATATGAGGGGTGGGGGGGCTGAATGGCAGGGGTTGCCAGTTTAGTGATTAAGATATTAATTTGTGGAGATAGGTTATATATGGAAAGGTCTTTAGGAATGAATAAGAAAAGTGTTTCGAACTGATGTAAGTATATGAGTTATAGTGATTCATGTTAGAAGGAAGATACGTGCTTAAAAAGGTGTAGAGATTTGTAGTTGACTTTATTTGCTTAATAATGTGTTAATTAACGGTACAGGACCATTGGAGATAGATATTCAACAGCATATTGAGTGGACAAGTTTTAGTAGGCAGGAAGGCAGGCCGAGAGAGAGAATGGACTAATAAATAGGTATACATTTTTTTTCTCGGATGTATTATAGACTCGTGGGTTGGTTGGTGTTGTCGTCGTCGATCCTTCTCTATGGACAACCCAACCCACAACTCGGCAGAGTGCTTATACTAGGAGATCACCCTTGGCGCTTCTGGCTCTTGGAGAGGGGCTCAACGTCACACGCTTAGGGGATGCGGCTCCAACACTTAGCCTCGTTGTCACGTGCACACACCCACTCGAGCCGCTGTGACTCCCCGCTCTCTCCTTAGGTGATATGATCTCCTCGATCCCCCTTTGACTTATTAATATTACCTTCTACCCTGTCCACAGCAGTGGTTCTTGGTTCTTTCTCTCTCCTTCTTTACTACCTCCTGGGAAGCCTCACTAGGACAAGGGCAAACACCAGCAAATTGTGACACATTTACTTGACAAGGCACATATACGATACATACACACATATAATAATAATGAATCCTATACTCTATAATATCACAATCAGGTTGCACTCCAACACCATCAGAACTCTATTATCAGCTTATCAAGGGGTATCCTATCTCCTGGTTCGCCACCTGATACCATTAACCTCCTCAAGTTGGTCAAGCCTACATACACTGTTGCACTATCAGCAAGATAATGTATATATAGAAAATCAGCATTTGAATGCAATAACATATACCAGTATAAATGTTCATTGATACTTCAGTATAAAAAATTCCTTGACATAAGAATGCCAACAGTCACTCACCTCTCACTGCGTCTTGCACGCTAATGACAACCAAACACTATCAACTCCCTACTAGTAATCCACCAGAACTTCCCCTTCCACCTCTGGAAGTTCACTACCCTATTTCTTTAGGTTCTTCCGGGCTTCACTACCAGGATCCTCTGCAGCTCCTCCAGGCTGCTATCATGAAGTTTCCTTGTGCAACTACGGTGCTTCACCCTTCTGTTAGGTTCTTCCACAGCTCTCTTGGCTGCTGCACCATGAAGTTTCCTCGAGTAACTATGGTGCTTCACCACCTCTACAGAAGCACGTGACACTCCTCTTCACTGCTGCTTCTCCTCACAGCTCGAGGTCCTCTGCTCCACTACCTTGGAGTCTCATCAGCTACTTCATCTGCTGGCTTCGAAGTTCTCAGCAACTTCTTCCCCAAAGACAAACCTGCAACCCATCGACGTTCCAATAAAATGTTCCCCATTAACACATAAACAAAAATAACCACACAATATGCTTGCCTCAAACCTCTATCTGTTCTCTACATACAGTGAGAGTGGACTCCCCCGTTTTGGGCGGGTCCATACTCCACCTCGCCTGGCGGCGGCGTCCTCACTCGCTGGGAGGGTCTTCCTCCATCCGGAGCCAGGCTCCCTCAGTCGTCCGCCAGAGCTCAGAGAGGACGGACGTCGCTCCGTGCTCCTCCCTCTTCACTCTCCTATTTCAGGCCTTCTGCCTTATTAAAACATGTCTAACCTATAAATAAACATTGCTACTGTCGCTGGGCACACGACCAACTACAATGCAATCACTATGAACTGGCGTATATCGTGCTTACCACAGAACGTCTGGTCGAGGGCGCTTCTTCCTCTGACGAGGTTTGGTCAGGGCGCTCCACGGCCCACAATAATGCCTCCGGGCGGCTTAATATTCACTAATTAATGTCCACGACTTGAGACCACACGTCCCCAGCTCTATTCCACAGCTGGTACGTCTGCACACTTCTCTTCTCTTAGAGATATATCACTAGGGGTTCCCTTCTGACGGGAGCTCAAACGGAGCGCGACTTCCCCCTGCGATGTCTGGCACTCAAGTGAGGTCAAGGTCCTCCGGAAGCGAGCCTCACGCCTCCAGCAAAATGTCCACATCTCCTAGCCAGTCATTTATCTATTTCCTTACTTACTGCCCATAATCTTAAATTGTTTTACATATCCAACCAGCCATTTTTTCATATGGGTTATCACCTCAATATTTGCTAGACCTTCTAGTTAGGTCAGGCTTGCTGAATAACTCTCAAGGAGGGAGACTCGTTTCTCCTGCAGGCTGAGATCATAACACTCCCCTCCCCTTATTTTTGAGAGTTATTCCAGTGGCAAAGCTCGGGATAATACATCCGCCACCACGCTGTCTCGTTCTTCACCCCATATACTCTCTTAGGAGTCTACAATTAGTTCGTTGCTCCTTGCAACATCCGGCTCACAACTCTCCAGGAACATGTTCTTCTCACAAATGATCTGACCTCTCTGGCACCTCTTGGCTAGGCTGTCCTCCTTGGACGCCTGCAATCCATTGGTCCACTCTACTTACTGTCTCCACCCTCCGTTTCCTCGTCTTCTTCTCTTCCCGTCCAGAGTCAGACATCTGCTGTCTGTACCTCCTCTGTCGTCTTCACACTTCCATCTACTGCCATTATACTTCCGTCTCCTGTCATCATACCTCACTCCCTCGTCTTCACCGACGATCCTCCTTTTCGTCTCCTCATTTATCCAAGACATCATCCTGTTTGACCTCCATCGAGTCCTCGGCTTTCTTCTATTCCTCCATGCTTGCATCATCATCCTCTTTCCACACTTCTCACCTCTATACAACTCCGTTTCTTCTCCTTCAACTCTTCTTCGTTCCCTAAAAGTTTCTTCGGGCACTGTATTACATCCAACAGCACTCGACCATACATGTCGCTTTGCCTCTCCCAAAGTCCTCGCAAGCATCTCTCCACACATACTGTCTCTTCTCCTCTCATTTTCTCGGCTATCACTCTTCTTCACTATCTTTTCTTCAGGTTTTCTGTGAAACACGTCAACTCCTGACACCTCAAACAACTTAACTCTACTATCCAGATGCCTCTGTGCTCGTGGACAACTTGACGTTCTACTTCCGTCCTCAGTCTGTCCACATCTTTCCTCATTCCCACTCAGCACAGTTGCATTCGCCTTCCGACTCTTAATTTCAGCAGTCCGGGCTCTACTCAGGTCCGCTCTCTTCACCTGATTCTTCTTCGGCTGGGCCATCTTCACTTTTGACCTCACCGAGACTTCATTTTTCTGGGCTGGACCTTCATCAAACAGCCATGCTACATCTACATCGATATCTTCCACCGGTTGAATCGACACTGTATCATCTTCTCCAGCGTCTTCCTTGTCGGCCACCTCTCCCTTCATCACTACCGAGACAGGGTTTTCAATGGCTTGGCGGTCTCCTGACGCATCTCCTCGGATGTCAGTCAGGTTCACACTCTCAGGCGTCCCACCCGTGCAGTGGCCTTCTGGGCACTCCTCTGGCACAGTCTCCGCTATGACTCTTGGCAACACCTTTGTCCCGCACAAGTCATTCCCCAGGATCACTTGGACTCCTGGAACAGGTATGTCGGGGCACACTCCCAACATCACCTCCGCCGACACATATTCCGACCTTAGCTGGACAGTACATACGGGCATGTCACTCTCAGACAATAACCCATATACTCTCATCTTACTCCTGCCAGCTAACCGTCGATCATTCCCAATCAGGCTTCTCGTAATCAAGCTCTGATTAGCTCCGGTATCCCTTAAGATACCAACTTCTACCTCAGGTTGGCCTCCTACACTGATCCAACCTTTGCTCATGAACGGCCTATACCTCTCGTTCACTAAGTTCGCTCTCTGTGGTTTGTCTTGGAACACATTAGTATATTTACCTCGGGGGTCACACATGGCCAGGGTCACAACTCTCTTGCCCTGCCGACAATCTCGCATCACGTGACCCAATCCGTTACAATTGTAACATCTCATCTGGGAAAAGTCTCTTCTATATGTCCCAGAGTAGCTCTGACTCTGCCCACTCGTATTGGAGTTCCTCGGGCCAGACGTACTACTCGTACTCTGTGGAGCTTTACTGGACTCTTGATTCCCTGGATAACGATTAGTTTCTCGTTTAGCTCCTCCATCTTCACTTTCAGATGAAGTGCGCGACCTACTCTTCTGAGCTTTAGGGTACTTACTTTTATCTGCCCATTTATCAAAATTTTTCTCACCCCAGACTCTTCTGGGTCTCTCATAATTTCTTCCTCCCCAGACTCCATTGGGCCTGCCATTGCTGCGTCTCGCCTCGCTTCTCACTCTGTTCTCCCTTAAGCTCTTGTACGCTTCAGTAATCATATCCGCCCTATCTGCGGCATCTTTCACCTCCTTTATCCCTGCTTCTTGGATCTTGAACTTTGTTTCGGGTTGCATCATCTCCAAGAACTTCTCCATGACCATCAGTTGCTTCAGGTCAGCATAAGATCCAACTCCAGCAGCCTCAATCCACTTCTGGAATCGTCTTTCCAGATCTCTCGCTGTCTCAGCAAACGTACATGCTCCAACTTTCACCATCTCTCTGAAGCGCTTCCTATAAGCTTCTGGGGTTAACTGAAACGAGCGCAATATGCTGCTCTTTACTGTGGCGTAATCCTGGCACTCTTCCAGTGACAATTGGGTGTATGCCTCCCTGGCTGCACCGGTCAATCTTAACTGGACCAGCTGGGCCCATTCTTCCTGTGGCCACTCCTTGATACTGGCTACTTTCTCAAAATGCTCGAAGAAGCTCTCTGCCTCTTCGGGAACAAACAAGGGAATGTCCTTCTCCCTAACCCTAACATCTGGTGGGTGTGATACCTGGGTGGTGCTCTCTGGCAACCCATGTTCAATCCTTTGCTCAGCCAAGGTTCTATTCGCTTCTATCTGCATTTGTTTTGTTCTCTCTTTTTCTTTTTCGACCTGGGCTTTTTCTTTTTCGACCTCTAGTCTTGCTTTCTCTTTTTCTTTCTCTTGTTCCAACTCCAGTTCTCTTATTCTGGTTTTCTCTTTTTCTACTTCCAGTTTGGTTTTCTCGGCTTCATTTTTCATCTGGAGTTCCAATTTCATCTTTTCCAGCTGGAACTGTCTCTCCTTGTCCTCTCGTTGTTGCTGCATCTGGAGCTCTAACTGGAATCTCTCCAAGCTCCTATTTCGGCTACTCCTGCTACTGCGGCTACTCCTGCTGCTCCTACTTGATCCCTGGGATCTCACGTCATCCTGCCCATCATCCTCCTTTCCACTTTCAGCTCCTTTCTGGGCTCCTTGTTCTGCCGCTTCACTTTTGGCTCTTGACTGCCTCAGGATCTCATCCTTCATCCCAGCTACTTTAGATGCTTTCAACCTGATGCCACATTTTTCTGCTATTTGTTTCAATTGATCCCTCGTGCAACCTTCCAAGTCCTCAGGCTTGCCTGACTCCACAAATGCTTGCACCTTATCCATCTTTGTCCTGTGAGTCTTCCCAAGAGAGAGAATATACACCTGCGGTCACACAGTTTATTTCAGCAAGGGTGTACAAATCCACTCTTGGACAGGGTGTGGGTGTGTCAGTTCACTCTCCCGGACACAGGCCCCCAATTTATTATATTGACTCGTGGGTTGGTTGGTGTTGTCGTCGTCGATCCTTCTCTATGGACAACCCAACCCACAACTCGGCAGAGTGCTTATACTAGGAGATCACCCTTGGCGCTTCTGGCTCTTGGAGAGGGGCTCAACGTCACACGCTTAGGGGATGCGGCTCCAACACTTAGCCTCGTTGTCACGTGCACACACCCACTCGAGCCGCTGTGACTCCCCGCTCTCTCCTTAGGTGATATGATCTCCTCGATCCCCCTTTGACTTATTAATATTACCTTCTACCCTGTCCACAGCAGTGGTTCTTGGTTCTTTCTCTCTCCTTCTTTACTACCTCCTGGGAAGCCTCACTAGGACAAGGGCAAACACCAGCAAATTGTGACACATTTACTTGACAAGGCACATATACGATACATACACACATATAATAATAATGAATCCTATACTCTATAATATCACAATCAGGTTGCACTCCAACACCATCAGAACTCTATTATCAGCTTATCAAGGGGTATCCTATCTCCTGGTTCGCCACCTGATACCATTAACCTCCTCAAGTTGGTCAAGCCTACATACACTGTTGCACTATCAGCAAGATAATGTATATATAGAAAATCAGCATTTGAATGCAATAACATATACCAGTATAAATGTTCATTGATACTTCAGTATAAAAAATTCCTTGACATAAGAATGCCAACAGTCACTCACCTCTCACTGCGTCTTGCACGCTAATGACAACCAAACACTATCAACTCCCTACTAGTAATCCACCAGAACTTCCCCTTCCACCTCTGGAAGTTCACTACCCTATTTCTTTAGGTTCTTCCGGGCTTCACTACCAGGATCCTCTGCAGCTCCTCCAGGCTGCTATCATGAAGTTTCCTTGTGCAACTACGGTGCTTCACCCTTCTGTTAGGTTCTTCCACAGCTCTCTTGGCTGCTGCACCATGAAGTTTCCTCGAGTAACTATGGTGCTTCACCACCTCTACAGAAGCACGTGACACTCCTCTTCACTGCTGCTTCTCCTCACAGCTCGAGGTCCTCTGCTCCACTACCTTGGAGTCTCATCAGCTACTTCATCTGCTGGCTTCGAAGTTCTCAGCAACTTCTTCCCCAAAGACAAACCTGCAACCCATCGACGTTCCAATAAAATGTTCCCCATTAACACATAAACAAAAATAACCACACAATATGCTTGCCTCAAACCTCTATCTGTTCTCTACATACAGTGAGAGTGGACTCCCCCGTTTTGGGCGGGTCCATACTCCACCTCGCCTGGCGGCGGCGTCCTCACTCGCTGGGAGGGTCTTCCTCCATCCGGAGCCAGGCTCCCTCAGTCGTCCGCCAGAGCTCAGAGAGGACGGACGTCGCTCCGTGCTCCTCCCTCTTCACTCTCCTATTTCAGGCCTTCTGCCTTATTAAAACATGTCTAACCTATAAATAAACATTGCTACTGTCGCTGGGCACACGACCAACTACAATGCAATCACTATGAACTGGCGTATATCGTGCTTACCACAGAACGTCTGGTCGAGGGCGCTTCTTCCTCTGACGAGGTTTGGTCAGGGCGCTCCACGGCCCACAATAATGCCTCCGGGCGGCTTAATATTCACTAATTATCGTCCACGACTTGAGACCACACGTCCCCAGCTCTATTCCACAGCTGGTACGTCTGCACACTTCTCTTCTCTTAGAGATATATCACTAGGGGTTCCCTTCTGACGGGAGCTCAAACGGAGCGCGACTTCCCCCTGCGATGTCTGGCACTCAAGTGAGGTCAAGGTCCTCCGGAAGCGAGCCTCACGCCTCCAGCAAAATGTCCACATCTCCTAGCCAGTCATTTATCTATTTCCTTACTTACTGCCCATAATCTTAAATTGTTTTACATATCCAACCAGCCATTTTTTCATATGGGTTATCACCTCAATATTTGCTAGACCTTCTAGTTAGGTCAGGCTTGCTGAATAACTCTCAAGGAGGGAGACTCGTTTCTCCTGCAGGCTGAGATCATAACAGATGGTATACTTTAATAATCATAGGTACGTATTTCAATGTGCGACATTCTTGCGCGCGCGCGCACACACACACAAACACACACACACACACACATACATATATACTAACATACATACAGTCTCGACAGTCAAATTGCAGAAACTGTCACAATTATGACAAGGATCACTCATATTGGATATATACACAGAAAAATTCACGTCGATAAGTCACTCCAATTACACGTATCTACACACACAGACAACATATTTCAGTGAGTGTGGCCCATAGTATACATTATTATTCACACATGCCAGCCCATTCACTATTAATTGGTGTACATACTCATTCACTTACATGTTTATTTGTCTCTTTCTTATAAAATATTCACACACAGACACACACACACTGAAAGGAATCTTTCAGAACATTATATGCCAAATATTTCAGACCAATCCTGAAGTATGCAGCTCCAGCATGGAGTCCATATCTAGTCAAGCATAAAACTAAACTGGAAAAGATTCAAAGGTTAGCCACCACACTAGTACCCGAGCTAAGAGGTATGAGCTTCGAGGAGCGACTACGGGAATCAAACCTCACTTCGTTGGAAGACAGAAGAGTTAGGGGGCACATGATCACCACATTCAAGATTCTCAAGGGAATTGATAGGGTAGATAAAGACAGGCTATTTAACACAAGGGGCACACGCACTAGGGGTGGAAACTGAGTGCCCAAATGAGCCACAGAGTTATTAGAAAGAACCTTTTTAGTGTCAGAGTGGTTGACAAATGGAATGCATTAGGTTCAAGTGTAGATATGATAGAGCCCAATAGGCTCTAACCTGTACACCTGTTAATTGACGGTTGTGAGGCGGGACCAAAGAGCCAGAGCTCAACCCCCGCATGCACAATAAGGTGAGTACAATTAGTTGAGTACACACAAACTCATTGATAATTTTTTCTGGAACACAACCCGACAAACCCTTTAACAACCAGGTACCTACTCACTGCTTCGTGAAGAGAATCGTTCAGTTGAGGATTGGTGCCTAGTCAATCCGCTCTTCCCGGCTAGCCAGGATATGAACCCAGGCGAAATCGCTTGAGAAGTGCGAGATGAGTGCCTTGCCACTGATCCACAGGGACTGCCCAAATATGAATGCCATCAGCAGCACTAGCAGTTGGTGTTACCAGGCAGGTTACCCATTCAATTACTAACCAAATTGAAAGTTGCTTAACTTGGCTAATGGGACGAGAAGCAGTGTCCTTTAAGTGGTAGTATGGCCGTTGTTATTGTATACAAGTGGTAACCAGTAACTTGTCAGTGAGTGAGTGATGATAATGGTAACTGCGGCGGAGGATACTCACACATACCAGCCAATTCTCCATTAATGATAATACTTATAGCAACTATTTAGTCAAACAAACCAACCATAAGTGGACTATTGCACCAACATGGAAATGTTTGGATGCCATTGATCTCGCACAAATTGCTCATAAATGCCACACGCTGGTATTTAAAGAACCTAAACAATCCTCTTCAAAGAACGAATGACTACTCTTAGGTCTTGGATTATGCTCTCTTAGGCTTCATTGACAGTACTTATAACTTCTTTGAGTCGGGAGACAGGCAGACAGACAGTCTATATATATACATGTTAGGCTTATATAGTGGTCTGGAAAACCCCACCCCACAAGGTCAAACTAACCCTCACTCACCAGGATGCCAGTGGGTCACTAACTCCTGGATACCTATTTATTGCTAGGTGAACAGATTCATTAGGTGATAGGAAACACTACGAACAATTACAGCCATGCCCGACCGCGATTCGAACCCTGGAATCCCATATTGTGAGTCGAGAAGGAACACATCATTCAAGTTACATATTTATGTGTACTCACCTATTTATGTCAGGAGGATCGAGCATTAATCTTAGAGTCTGCCTTTTGTCCGCCTGCCTTTGAGTCTGCCTTTCTGTCCGTCGGTTGTTTATAGCAATAACTCATGGCCTATTTCCTAACCTAACCAAGCCTAACCTATACCCTACCCTAACCTATAACCTACCACAATCTATAGCCAAACCTATTAACTAACCTAACCTAACCTAAACCTAACCTAACCTACACCTAAACCTTACCTAACCTTACCTAAATAACCTAATCTAACCAAACCAAACCTAACCTAACCTAACCTAAACTAACCTAACCAAACCAAACCTAACCTAACTATACTAACCTAACCTAACCTAACCTACCCAAACCTAACCTAACCTAACTATTCTAACCTAACCTAACTAACCTAACCTAACTAGCCTAACCAAACTTAACCTAACTTAACCTATCCTAACCTAACCAAACCAACACCCACCTCGCAAGATCAAACACCTAAACTGACCCTGACCTAACCCTAACCAGGATGCAATCCTACAAGAAGCTCACAACTCCTGGATACCTGTTTACTACTCGGAAAACAGAGGCATTAGGTGATAGGAAACGACACCTTAATTTCATTCCTGCCTTTCCGGGTTTCGATCCAGGAATCCCCGATTGAGAGTCTAGAAGGAACACATACAAGTTTCATATCTCTGTGTACTCACCTATTTCTACTTGCAGGACCGAGCAACAGTTTTTGAATGTTGACATTATAGCCGCCGGTTGTTTAAAGCAATGATTCCTGGTCATATCTCTGATTCTCTGTCATATCAACTTTTAAAATTATGAATGGAGTTTGCATCTACAACTTTGGGTTTTCGTAAGTTTGTTCTTACCTAGTTGTATTCACCTAGTTGTGTTTGCTAGGTTTGACCTTCAGATCTTTGGTCCCACCTCTCAACCATCTCAATTGCTCAAGTAGTTTTTCCAGAAGTTATGTAACTCATAACTTTCAGCTCTGTTGGAAAACAGGCTGGGGTTGCATATTAAATGATTTGTCTCCCATAGGTTGAAAAAAAGGTTACTTCTTCTTTATATAAGTTAGAAATGTACTTACTAAACTAGTAAACTAGAAACTAGTAACTAGACTAGAACTAGACTAGAGTCTAGTCGGCCTAGTCGGATAGGCCGTGCTCTTAATCCGGATGATCAGGCTGCGTTCGAGTTTGTCGAAACGGTTGCAATTACAGGGCACAGATCCCTCTCCTGTAGCAGCATCACTTTCGATAGATTCTCTGGATGATTGACCTTCTGGCAGTTCTCACGTTAACAAATTTAAAACAGTTTTTTGACAAACAAGAAACGCCACATTCCTTTGATGTTTAAAATTTTTTTCTCTGTCAGTGTGTGTGTCTTGATTCCTATGTGTCTTGATTCCGTATATGTCTTGATTCCGTGTATGTGTCTTGATTCCGTATGTGTCTTGATTCCGTGTAATGTCTTGATTCCGTGTTATGTCTTAATTCCGTGTTATGTCTTGATTCGATGTGTGTCTTGATTCAGTGTGTGTCTTGATTCCGTATGTGTCTTGATTCCGTTTGAGTCTTGATTCCGTGTGTGTCTTGATTCCGTTTGAGTCTTGATTCCGTGTGCGTCTTGATTCCGTGTGTGTCTTGATTCCGTGTGTGTCTTGATTCCGTTTGAGTCTTGATTCCGTGTGTGTCTTGATTCCGTGTGAGTCTTGATTCCGTGTGTGTCTTGATTCCGTGTGTGTCTTGATTCCGTTTGAGTCTTGATTCTGTGTGTGTCTTTATTCCGTGTGTGTATTGATTCCGTGTGTGTATTGATTCCATTTGAGTCTTGATTCCATGTGAGTCTTGATTCCGTGTGTGTCTTGATTCCGTGTGTGTCTTGATTCCGTGTGTGTCTTGATTCCGTGTGTGTATTGTATCCGTTTGAGTCTTGATTCCGTTTGATTCTTGATTCCGTGTGAGTCTTGATTCCGTGTGAGTCTTGATTCCGTGTGTGTATTGATTCCTTGTGAGTCTTGATTCCCTATGTGTCCGTGTCCGTCATAGTCTATGAGTATCCGTGTCAGTGTATCCCTGGGGTATTGAGTCCAGGATGCCATTTGTGTCCCCTCAAATTGCCTCCCTTATCTCCACCTTAGGATCGTGTCAGTGTCCATGTGTGTCTTGATTCCGTGTGTGTCTTGATTCCATGTGTGTCTTGATTCCGTGTGTGTCTTGATTCCGTGTGTGTCGTGATTCCGTGTGTGTCTTGATTCCGTGTGTGTCTTGATTCCGTGTGTCTTGATTCCGTGTGTGTCTTGATTCCGTGTGTGTATTGTATCCGTTTGAGTCTTGATTCCGTTTGATTCTTGATTCCGTGTGAGTCTTGATTCCGTGTGAGTCTTGATTCCGTGTGTGTATTGATTCCTTGTGAGTCTTGATTCCCTATGTGTCCGTGTCCGTCATAGTCTATGAGTATCCGTGTCAGTGTATCCCTGGGGTATTGAGTCCAGGATGCCATTTGTGTCCCCTCAAATTGCCTCCCTTATCTCCACCTTGGGATCGTGTCAGTGTCCATGTGTGTCTTGATTCCGTGTGTGTCTTGATTCCATGTGTGTCTTGATTCCGTGTGTGTCTTGATTCCGTGTGTGTCTTGATTCCGTGTGTGTCTTGATTCCGTGTGTGTCTTGATTCCGTGTGTGTCTTGATTCCGTTTGAGTCTTGATTCCGTGTGAGTCTTGATTCCGTATATGTCAGTGTCCGTCATAGTCTATGAGTGTCAGTGTCAGTGTCATTATCCCTGGGGTTTTGAGTCCAGGATGCCATTTGTGTCCCCTCAAATTGCCTCCCTTATCTCCACCTTGGGATCTTGCCAGTGTCCATGTGTGTCTTGATTAAATGTGTGTCTTGATTCCGTGTGTGTCTTGAGTCCGTGTGTGTCTTGAGTCCGTGTGTGTCTTGAGACCGTCTGTGTCTTGATCCCGTGTGTGTCTTGAGTCCGTCTGTGTCTTGATCCCGTGTGTGTCTTGAGTCCGTGTGTGTCTTGAGTCCGTGTGTGTCTTGAGTCCGTGTGTGTCTTGATCCCGTGTGTGTCTTGAGTGCGCATGTGTCTTGATCCTGTGTCTTGAGTCCGTGTTTGTTCTGAGGCCGTGTACGTCTTGATTGTCCGGGTGTCTTTGGGGTTTTGGGTCCAGCAAGCTATTTGTGTCGACCCAAATTGCCTCCCTTCTCCCAACCTGAAATCCAGGTGGATTGAATGACCTGCCCGAGGTCAGTGGATCCAGGTATCCATCCGTGGGCCCCCGGATTTCAACCCTTCCCCACATTCCAAGGGGTCAGTCAATCAATCTTCGGCTATCCAGAGAATCTATCGAAACTGATGCTCCTACAGGAGGGGACACACAGAGAAATCTGTGCCCTGTACTTGCAACCATTCCGACAGGCTCGAACGCAGGTCTATCCGGATTAAGAACATGTTCTATCCGACTAGGCCACGCTGGAGTTGCCGTTTGAATAAAATTTGGCACTTGTATTTATATCTCGTAGTAAGGTTAGTCAGTGTCTATTTATCAACATTTGCAATGATTGACGTGTGAAGTTGTGAGTTTGTGTTGACAGTTAGAAATACATGACAGCTTATTCGATGAGATTGCAGTCCAGTGACGCAGTTTCATGAATGAATATTGGAGAATTTAGGCAAACTGACGTGTGTGTGTGTGTGTGTGTGTGTGTGTGTGTGTGTGTGTGTGTGTGTGTGTGTGTGTGTGTGTGTGTGTGTGTGTGTGTGTGTGTGTGTGTGTGTTTAAAGGTATGTATTAATTAATATTTAGTGTGGTGTGTGTTCATATGAGTTTGTGATTCAAGCAATCCAATACCTAATATGTGCTAATTTAGGCCTCGTTTTGTATATAAATATATGTATGTTTTACTAGGGAATGAAAATCCGGAATGTTTTATTCCAAGTTTTTTTCAACAATAAATAGTACATATGCGAACGAACGGTTTGGCTGGCTAAGTATAGCGTTGTGGCAGCCATTTTCTCTGGTGGGCAGGGGGCGGGGGGGGGGGGGGGGGAGGAGGGTGGTCTCTGGTGAGGGTAGTTATGTTTGGGCATCGGTTGGGGGGTAGGGTGTTGGTAGGGGGGGCCGAGGGAGCAGCAGAGGGGGATATGAGGGGTGGGGGGGCTGAATGGCAGGGGTTGCCAGTTTAGTGATTAAGATATTAATTTGTGGAGATAGGTTATATATGGAAAGGTCTTTAGGAATGAATAAGAAAAGTGTTTCGAACTGATGTAAGTATATGAGTTATAGTGATTCATGTTAGAAGGAAGATACGTGCTTAAAAAGGTGTAGAGATTTGTAGTTGACTTTATTTGCTTAATAATGTGTTAATTAACGGTACAGGACCATTGGAG
This sequence comes from Procambarus clarkii, assembly GCF_040958095.1. Classification (NCBI taxonomy): domain Eukaryota; kingdom Metazoa; phylum Arthropoda; class Malacostraca; order Decapoda; family Cambaridae; genus Procambarus; species Procambarus clarkii. The sequence continues at coordinate 28,991 of NW_027189879.1, forward strand.
ATAGATATTCAACAGCATATTGAGTGGACAAGTTTTAGTAGGCAGGAAGGCAGGCCGAGAGAGAGAATGGACTAATAAATAGGTATACATTTTTTTTCTCGGATGGTATACTTTAATAATCATAGGTACGTATTTCAATGTGCGACATTCTTGCGCGCGCGCGCACACACACACAAACACACACACACACACACATACATATATACTAACATACATACAGTCTCGACAGTCAAATTGCAGAAACTGTCACAATTATGACAAGGATCACTCATATTGGATATATACACAGAAAAATTCACGTCGATAAGTCACTCCAATTACACGTATCTACACACACAGACAACATATTTCAGTGAGTGTGGCCCATAGTATACATTATTATTCACACATGCCAGCCCATTCACTATTAATTGGTGTACATACTCATTCACTTACATGTTTATTTGTCTCTTTCTTATAAAATATTCACACACAGACACACACACACTGAAAGGAATCTTTCAGAACATTATATGCCAAATATTTCAGACCAATCCTGAAGTATGCAGCTCCAGCATGGAGTCCATATCTAGTCAAGCATAAAACTAAACTGGAAAAGATTCAAAGGTTAGCCACCACACTAGTACCCGAGCTAAGAGGTATGAGCTTCGAGGAGCGACTACGGGAATCAAACCTCACTTCGTTGGAAGACAGAAGAGTTAGGGGGCACATGATCACCACATTCAAGATTCTCAAGGGAATTGATAGGGTAGATAAAGACAGGCTATTTAACACAAGGGGCACACGCACTAGGGGTGGAAACTGAGTGCCCAAATGAGCCACAGAGTTATTAGAAAGAACCTTTTTAGTGTCAGAGTGGTTGACAAATGGAATGCATAGTGATGTGTGAGCTGACTCCAAGTGTAGATATGATAGAGCCCAATAGGCTCTAACCTGTACACCTGTTAATTGACGGTTGTGAGGCGGGACCAAAGAGCCAGAGCTCAACCCCCGCATGCACAATAAGGTGAGTACAATTAGTTGAGTACACACAAACTCATTGATAATTTTTTCTGGAACACAACCCGACAAACCCTTTAACAACCAGGTACCTACTCACTGCTTCGTGAAGAGAATCGTTCAGTTGAGGATTGGTGCCTAGTCAATCCGCTCTTCCCGGCTAGCCAGGATATGAACCCAGGCGAAATCGCTTGAGAAGTGCGAGATGAGTGCCTTGCCACTGATCCACAGGGACTGCCCAAATATGAATGCCATCAGCAGCACTAGCAGTTGGTGTTACCAGGCAGGTTACCCATTCAATTACTAACCAAATTGAAAGTTGCTTAACTTGGCTAATGGGACGAGAAGCAGTGTCCTTTAAGTGGTAGTATGGCCGTTGTTATTGTATACAAGTGGTAACCAGTAACTTGTCAGTGAGTGAGTGATGATAATGGTAACTGCGGCGGAGGATACTCACACATACCAGCCAATTCTCCATTAATGATAATACTTATAGCAACTATTTAGTCAAACAAACCAACCATAAGTGGACTATTGCACCAACATGGAAATGTTTGGATGCCATTGATCTCGCACAAATTGCTCATAAATGCCACACGCTGGTATTTAAAGAACCTAAACAATCCTCTTCAAAGAACGAATGACTACTCTTAGGTCCTTGGATTATGCTCTCTTAGGCTTCATTGACAGTACTTATAACTTCTTTGAGTCGGGAGACAGGCAGACAGGACAGTCTATATATATACATGTTAGGCTTATATAGTGGTCTGGAAAACCCCACCCCACAAGGTCAAACTAACCCTCACTCACCAGGATGCCAGTGGGTCACTAACTCCTGGATACCTATTTATTGCTAGGTGAACAGATTCATTAGGTGATAGGAAACGCTACGAACAATTACAGCCATGCCCGACCGCGATTCGAACCCTGGAATCCCATATTGTGAGTCGAGAAGGAACACATCATTCAAGTTACATATTTATGTGTACTCACCTATTTATGTCAGGAGGATCGAGCATTAATCTTAGAGTCTGCCTTTTGTCCGCCTGCCTTTGAGTCTGCCTTTCTGTCCGTCGGTTGTTTATAGCAATAACTCATGGCCTATTTCCTAACCTAACCAAGCCTAACCTATACCCTACCCTAACCTATAACCTACCACAATCTATAGCCAAACCTATTAACTAACCTAACCTAATCTAAACCTAACCTAACCTACACCTAAACCTTACCTAACCTTACCTAAATAACCTAATCTAACCAAACCAAACCTAACCTAACCTAACCTAAACTAACCTAACCAAACCAAACCTAACCTAACTATACTAACCTAACCTAACCTAACCTACCCAAACCTAACCTAACCTAACTATTCTAACCTAACCTAACTAACCTAACCTAACTAGCCTAACCAAACTTAACCTAACTTAACCTATCCTAACCTAACCAAACCAACACCCACCTCGCAAGATCAAACACCTAAACTGACCCTGACCTAACCCTAACCAGGATGCAATCCTACAAGAAGCTCACAACTCCTGGATACCTGTTTACTACTCGGAAAACAGAGGCATTAGGTGATAGGAAACGACACCTTAATTTCATTCCTGCCTTTCCGGGTTTCGATCCAGGAATCCCCGATTGAGAGTCTAGAAGGAACACATACAAGTTTCATATCTCTGTGTACTCACCTATTTCTACTTGCAGGACCGAGCAACAGTTTTTGAATGTTGACATTATAGCCGCCGGTTGGTTAAAGCAATGATTCCTGGTCATATCTCTGATTCTCTGTCATATCAACTTTTAAAATTATGAATGGAGTTTGCATCTACAACTTTGGGTTTTCGTAAGTTTGTTCTTACCTAGTTGTATTCACCTAGTTGTGTTTGCTAGGTTTGACCTTCAGATCTTTGGTCCCACCTCTCAACCATCTCAATTGCTCAAGTAGTTTTTCCAGAAGTTATGTAACTCATAACTTTCAGCTCTGTTGGAAAACAGGCTGGGGTTGCATATTAAATGATTTGTCTCCCATAGGTTGAAAAAAAGGTTACTTCTTCTTTATATAAGTTAGAAATGTACTTACTAAACTAGTAAACTAGAAACTAGTAACTAGACTAGAACTAGACTAGAGTCTAGTCGGCCTAGTCGGATAGGCCGTGCTCTTAATCCGGATGATCAGGCTGCGTTCGAGTTTGTCGAAACGGTTGCAATTACAGGGCACAGATCCCTCTCCTGTAGCAGCATCACTTTCGATAGATTCTCTGGATGATTGACCTTCTGGCAGTTCTCACGTTAACAAATTTAAAACAGTTTTTTGACAAACAAGAAACGCCACATTCCTTTGATGTTTAAAATTTTTTTCTCTGTCAGTGTGTGTGTCTTGATTCCTATGTGTCTTGATTCCGTATATGTTTGATTCCGTGCGTGTCTTGATTCCTTGTGTGTCTTGATTCCGTGTATGTGTCTTGATTCCGTATGTGTCTTGATTCCGTGTAATGTCTTGATTCCGTGTTATGTCTTAATTCCGTGTTATGTCTTGATTCGATGTGTGTCTTGATTCAGTGTGTGTCTTGATTCCGTATGTGTCTTGATTCCGTTTGAGTCTTGATTCCGTGTGTGTCTTGATTCCGTTTGAGTCTTGATTCCGTGTGTGTCTTGATTCCGTGTGTGTCTTGATTCCGTGTGTGTCTTGATTCCGTTTGAGTCTTGATTCCGTGTGTGTCTTGATTCCGTGTGAGTCTTGATTCCGTGTGTGTCTTGATTCCGTGTGTGTCTTGATTCCGTTTGAGTCTTGATTCTGTGTGTGTCTTTATTCCGTGTGTGTATTGATTCCGTGTGTGTATTGATTCCATGTGAGTCTTGATTCCATGTGAGTCTTGATTCCGTGTGTGTCTTGATTCCGTGTGTGTCTTGATTCCGGTGTTGATTCCGTGTGTGTCTTGAATTCCGTGTGTGTATTGTATCCGTTTGAGTCTTGATTCCGTTTGATTCTTGATTCCGTGTGAGTCTTGATTCCGTGTGAGTCTTGATTCCGTGTGTGTATTGATTCCTTGTGAGTCTTGATTCCCTATGTGTCCGTGTCCGTCATAGTCTATGAGTATCCGTGTCAGTGTATCCCTGGGGTATTGAGTCCAGGATGCCATTTGTGTCCCCTCAAATTGCCTCCCTTATCTCCACCTTGGGATCGTGTCAGTGTCCATGTGTGTCTTGATTCCGTGTGTGTCTTGATTCCATGTGTGTCTTGATTCCGTGTGTGTCTTGATTCCGTGTGTGTCTTGATTCCGTGTGTGTCTTGATTCCGTGTGTGTCTTGATTCCGTGTGTGTCTTGATTCCGTTTGAGTCTTGATTCCGTGTGAGTCTTGATTCCGTATATGTCAGTGTCCGTCATAGTCTATGAGTGTCAGTGTCAGTGTCATTATCCCTGGGGTTTTGAGTCCAGGATGCCATTTGTGTCCCCTCAAATTGCCTCCCTTATCTCCACCTTGGGATCTTGTCAGTGTCCATGTGTGTCTTGATTAAATGTGTGTCTTGATTCCGTGTGTGTCTTGAGTCCGTGTGTGTCTTGAGTCCGTGTGTGTCTTGAGTCCGTGTGTGTCCTGAGTCCGTCTGTGTCTTGATCCCGTGTGTGTCTTGAGTCCGTCTGTGTCTTGATCCCGTGTGTGTCTTGAGTCCGTCTGTGTCTTGATCCCGTGTGTGTCTTGAGTCCGTCTGTGTCTTGATCCCGTGTGTGTCTTGAGTGCGCATGTGTCTTGATCCTGTGTCTTGAGTCCGTGTTTTTTCTGAGGCCGTGTACGTCTTGATTGTCCGGGTGTCTTTGGGGTTTTGGGTCCAGCAAGCTATTTGTGTCGACCCAAATTGCCTCCCTTCTCCCCACCTGAAATCCAGGTGGATTGAATGACCTGCCCGAGGTCAGTGGATCCAGGTATCCATCCGTGGGCCCCCGGATTTCAACCCTTCCCCACATTCCAAGGGGTCAGTCAATCAATCTTCGGCTATCCAGAGAATCTATCGAAACTGATGCTCCTACAGGAGGGGACACACAGAGAAATCTGTGCCCTGTACTTGCAACCATTCCGACAGGCTCGAACGCAGGTCTATCCGGATTAAGAACATGTTCTTTCCGACTAGGCCACGCTGGAGTTGCCTTTTGAATAAAATTTGGCACTTGTATTTATATCTCGTAGTAAGGTTAGTCAGTGTCTATTTATCAACATTTGCAATGATTGACGTGTGAAGTTGTGAGTTTGTGTTGACAGTTAGAAATACATGACAGCTTATTCGATGAGGTTGCAGTCCAGTGACGCAGTTTCATGAATGAATATTGGAGAATTTAGGCAAACTGACGTGTGTGTGTGTGTGTGTGTGTGTGTGTGTGTGTGTGTGTGTGTGTGTGTGTGTGTGTGTGTGTGTGTGTGTGTGTGTGTGTGTGTGTGTGTGTGTGTGTGTGTGTGTGTGTGTTTAAAGGTACGTATTAATTAATATTTAGTGTGGTGTGTGTTCATATGAGTTTGTGATTCAAGCAATCCAATACCTAATATGTGCTAATTTAGGCCTCGTTTTGTATATAAATATATGTATGTTTTACTAGGGAATGAAAATCTGGTATGTTTTATTCCAAGTTTTTTTCAACAATAAATAGTACATATGCGAACGAACGGTTTGGCTGGGTAAGTATAGCGTTGTGGCAGCCATTTTCTCTGGTGGGCAGGGGGCGGGGGGGGGGAGGAGGGTGGTCTCTGGTGAGGGTAGTTATGTTTGGGCATCGGTTGGGGGGTAGGGTGTTGGTAGGGGGGGCCGAGGGAGCAGCAGAGGGGGATATGAGGGGTGGGGGGGCTGAATGGCAGGGGTTGCCAGTTTAGTGATTAAGATATTAATTTGTGGAGATAGGTTATATATGGAAAGGTGTTTAGGAATGAATAAGAAAAGTGTTTCGAACTGATGTAAGTATATGAGTTATAGTGATTCATGTTAGAAGGAAGATACGTGCTTAAAAAGGTGTAGAGATTTGTAGTTGACTTTATTTGCTTAATAATGTGTTAATTAACGGTAAAGGACCATTGGAGATAGATATTCAACAGCATATTGAGTGGACAAGTTTTAGTAGGCAGGAAGGCAGGCCGAGAGAGAGAATGGACTAATAAATAGGTATACATTTTTTTTCTCGGATGGTATACTTTAATAATCATAGGTACGTATTTCAATGTGCGACATTCTTGCGCGCGCGCGCACACACACACAAACACACACACACACACACACATACATATATACTAACATACATACAGTCTCGACAGTCAAATTGCAGAAACTGTCACAATTATGACAAGGATCACTCATATTGGATATATACACACAGAAAAATTCACGTCGATAAGTCACTCCAATTACACGTATCTACACACACAGACAACATATTTCAGTGAGTGTGGCCCATAGTATACATTATTATTCACACATGCCAGCCCATTCAATATTAATTGGTGTACATACTCATTCACTTACATGTTTATTTGTCTCTTTCTTATAAAATATTCACACACAGACACACACACACTGAAAGGAATCTTTCAGAACATTATATGCCAAATATTTCAGACCAATCCTGAAGTATGCAGCTCCAGCATGGAGTCCATATCTAGTCAAGCATAAGACTAAACTGGAAAAGATTCAAAGGTTTGCCACCACACTAGTACCCGAGCTAAGAGGTATGAGCTTCGAGGAGCGACTACGGGAATCAAACCTCACTTCGTTGGAAGACAGAAGAGTTAGGGGGCACATGATCACCACATTCAAGATTCTCAAGGGAATTGATAGGGTAGATAAAGACAGGCTATTTAACACAAGGGGCACACGCACTAGGGGTGGAAACTGAGTGCCCAAATGAGCCACAGAGTTATTAGAAAGAACCTTTTTAGTGTCAGAGTGGTTGACAAATGGAATGCATTAGGAAGTGATGTGGTGGAGGCTGACTCCATGCACAGTTTCAAGTGTAGATATGATAGAGCCCAATAGGCTCTAACCTGTACACCTGTTAATTGACGGTTGTGAGGCGGGACCAAAGAGCCAGAGCTCAACCCCCGCATGCACAATAAGGTGAGTACAATTAGTTGAGTACACACAAACTCATTGATAATTTTTTCTGGAACACAACCCGACAAACCCTTTAACAACCAAGTACCTACTCACTGCTTCGTGAAGAGAATCGTTCAGTTGAGGATTGGTGCCTAGTCAATCCGCTCTTCCCGGCTAGCCAGGATATGAACCCAGGCGAAATCGCTTGAGAAGTGCGAGATGAGTGCCTTGCCACTGATCCACAGGGACTGCCCAAATATGAATGCCATCAGCAGCACTAGCAGTTGGTGTTACCAGGCAGGTTACCCATTCAATTACTAACCAAATTGAAAGTTGCTTAACTTGGCTAATGGGACGAGAAGCAGTGTCCTTTAAGTGGTAGTATGGCCGTTGTTATTGTATACAAGTGGTAACCAGTAACTTGTCAGTGAGTGAGTGATGATAATGGTAACTGCGGCGGAGGATACTCACACATACCAGCCAATTCTCCATTAATGATAATACTTATAGCAACTATTTAGTCAAACAAACCAACCATAAGTGGACTATTGCACCAACATGGAAATGTTTGGATGCCATTGATCTCGCACAAATTGCTCATAAATGCCACACGCTGGTATTTAAAGAACCTAAACAATCCTCTTCAAAGAACGAATGACTACTCTTAGGCCTTGGATTATGCTCTCTTAGGCTTCATTGACAGTACTTATAACTTCTTTGAGTCGGGAGACAGGCAGACAGGCAGTCTATATATATACATGTTAGGCTTATATAGTGGTCTGGAAAACCCCACCCCACAAGGTCAAACTAACCCTCACACACCAGGATGCCAGTGGGTCACTAACTCCTGGATACCTATTTATTGCTAGGTGAACAGATTCATTAGGTGATAGGAAACGCTACGAACAATTACAGCCATGCCCGACCGCGATTCGAACCCTGGAATCCCATATTGTGAGTCGAGAAGGAACACATCATTCAAGTTACATATTTATGTGTACTCACCTATTTATGTCAGGAGGATCGAGCATTAATCTTAGAGTCTGCCTTTTGTCCGCCTGCCTTTGAGTCTGCCTTTCTGTCCGTCGGTTGTTTATAGCAATAACTCATGGCCTATTTCCTAACCTAACCAAGCCTAACCTATACCCTACCCTAACCTATAACCTACCACAATCTATAGCCAAACCTATTAACTAACCTAACCTAATCTAAACCTAACCTAACCTACACCTAAACCTTACCTAACCTTACCTAAATAACCTAATCTAACCAAACCAAACCTAACCTAACCTAACCTAAACTAACCTAACCAAACCAAACCTAACCTAACTATACTAACCTAACCTAACCTAACCTAACCAAACCTAACCTAACCTAACTATTCTAACCTAACCTAACTAACCTAACCTAACTAGCCTAACCAAACTTAACCTAACTTAACCTATCCTAACCTAACGAAACCAACACCCACCTCGCAAGATCAAACACCTAAACTGACCCTGACCTAACCCTAACCAGGATGCAATCCTACAAGAAGCTCACAACTCCTGGATACCTGTTTACTACTCGGAAAACAGAGGCATTAGGTGATAGGAAACGACACCTTAATTTCATTCCTGCCTCTCCGGGTTTCGATCCAGGAATCCCCGATTGAGAGTCTAGAAGGAACACATACAAGTTTCATATCTCTGTGTACTCACCTATTTCTACTTGCAGGACCGAGCAACAGTTTTTGAATGTTGACATTATAGCCGCCGGTTGGTTAAAGCAATGATTCCTGGTCATATCTCTGATTCTCTGTCATATCAACTTTTAAAATTATGAATGGAGTTTGCATCTACAACTTTGGGTTTTCGTAAGTTTGTTCTTACCTAGTTGTATTCACCTAGTTGTGTTTGCTAGGTTTGACCTTCAGATCTTTGGTCCCACCTCTCAACCATCTCAATTGCTCAAGTAGTTTTTCCAGAAGTTATGTAACTCATAACTTTCAGCTCTGTTGGAAAACAGGCTGGGGTTGCATATTAAATGATTTGTCTCCCATAGGTTGAAAAAAAGGTTACTTCTTCTTTATATAAGTTAGAAATGTACTTACTAAACTAGTAAACTAGAAACTAGTAACTAGACTAGAACTAGACTAGAGTCTAGTCGGCCTAGTCGGATAGGCCGTGCTCTTAATCCGGATGATCAGGCTGCGTTCGAGTTTGTCGAAACGGTTGCAATTACAGGGCACAGATCCCTCTCCTGTAGCAGCATCACTTTCGATAGATTCTCTGGATGATTGACCTTCTGGCAGTTCTCACGTTAACAAATTTAAAACAGTTTTTTGACAAACAAGAAACGCCACATTCCTTTGATGTTTAAAAATTTTTTCTCTGTCAGTGTGTGTGTCTTGATTCCTGTGTGTCTTGATTCCGTATATGTTTTGATTCCGTGCGTGTCTTGATTCCTTGTGTGTCTTGATTCCGTGTATGTGTCTTGATTCCGTATGTGTCTTGATTCCGTGTAATGTCTTGATTCCGTGTTATGTCTTAATTCCGTGTTATGTCTTGATTCGATGTGTGTCTTGATTCAGTGTGTGTCTTGATTCCGTATGTGTCTTGATTCCGTTTGAGTCTTGATTCCGTGTGTGTCTTGATTCCGTTTGAGTCTTGATTCCGTGTGTGTCTTGATTCCGTGTGTGTCTTGATTCCGTGTGTGTCTTGATTCCGTTTGAGTCTTGATTCCGTGTGTGTCTTGATTCCGTGTGAGTCTTGATTCCGTGTGTGTCTTGATTCCGTGTGTGTCTTGATTCCGTTTGAGTCTTGATTCTGTGTGTGTCTTTATTCCGTGTGTGTATTGATTCCGTGTGTGTATTGATTCCATGTGAGTCTTGATTCCATGTGAGTCTTGATTCCGTGTGTGTCTTGATTCCGTGTGTGTCTTGATTCCGTGTGTGTCTTGAATCCGTGTGTGTATTGTATCCGTTTGAGTCTTGATTCCGTTTGATTCTTGATTCCGTGTGAGTCTTGATTCCGTGTGAGTCTTGATTCCGTGTGTGTATTGATTCCTTGTGAGTCTTGATTCCCTATGTGTCCGTGTCCGTCATAGTCTATGAGTATCCGTGTCAGTGTATCCCTGGGGTATTGAGTCCAGGATGCCATTTGTGTCCCCTCAAATTGCCTCCCTTATCTCCACCTTGGGATCGTGTCAGTGTCCATGTGTGTCTTGATTCCGTGTGTGTCTTGATTCCATGTGTGTCTTGATTCCGTGTGTGTCTTGATTCCGTGTGTGTCTTGATTCCGTGTGTGTCTTGATTCCGTGTGTGTCTTGATTCCGTGTGTGTCTTGATTCCGTTTGAGTCTTGATTCCGTGTGAGTCTTGATTCCGTATATGTCAGTGTCCGTCATAGTCTATGAGTGTCAGTGTCAGTGTCATTATCCCTGGGGTTTTGAGTCCAGGATGCCATTTGTGTCCCCTCAAATTGCCTCCCTTATCTCCACCTTGGGATCTTGTCAGTGTCCATGTGTGTCTTGATTAAATGTGTGTCTTGATTCCGTGTGTGTCTTGAGTCCGTGTGTGTCTTGAGTCCGTGTGTGTCTTGAGTCCGTGTGTGTCCTGAGTCCGTCTGTGTCTTGATCCCGTGTGTGTCTTGAGTCCGTCTGTGTCTTGATCCCGTGTGTGTCTTGAGTCCGTCTGTGTCTTGATCCCGTGTGTGTCTTGAGTCCGTCTGTGTCTTGATCCCGTGTGTGTCTTGAGTGCGCATGTGTCTTGATCCTGTGTCTTGAGTCCGTGTTTTTTCTGAGGCCGTGTACGTCTTGATTGTCCGGGTGTCTTTGGGGTTTTGGGTCCAGCAAGCTATTTGTGTCGACCCAAATTGCCTCCCTTCTCCCCACCTGAAATCCAGGTGGATTGAATGACCTGCCCGAGGTCAGTGGATCCAGGTATCCATCCGTGGGCCCCCGGATTTCAACCCTTCCCCACATTCCAAGGGGTCAGTCAATCAATCTTCGGCTATCCAGAGAATCTATCGAAACTGATGCTCCTACAGGAGGGGACACACAGAGAAATCTGTGCCCTGTACTTGCAACCATTCCGACAGGCTCGAACGCAGGTCTATCCGGATTAAGAACATGTTCTTTCCGACTAGGCCACGCTGGAGTTGCCTTTTGAATAAAATTTGGCACTTGTATTTATATCTCGTAGTAAGGTTAGTCAGTGTCTATTTATCAACATTTGCAATGATTGACGTGTGAAGTTGTGAGTTTGTGTTGACAGTTAGAAATACATGACAGCTTATTCGATGAGGTTGCAGTCCAGTGACGCAGTTTCATGAATGAATATTGGAGAATTTAGGCAAACTGACGTGTGTGTGTGTGTGTGTGTGTGTGTGTGTGTGTGTGTGTGTGTGTGTGTGTGTGTGTGTGTGTGTGTGTGTGTGTGTGTGTGTGTGTGTGTGTGTGTGTTTAAAGGTACGTATTAATTAATATTTAGTGTGGTGTGTGTTCATATGAGTTTGTGATTCAAGCAATCCAATACCTAATATGTGCTAATTTAGGCCTCGTTTTGTATATAAATATATGTATGTTTTACTAGGGAATGAAAATCTGGTATGTTTTATTCCAAGTTTTTTTCAACAATAAATAGTACATATGCGAACGAACGGTTTGGCTGGGTAAGTATAGCGTTGTGGCAGCCATTTTCTCTGGTGGGCAGGGGGCGGGGGGGGGGAGGAGGGTGGTCTCTGGTGAGGGTAGTTATGTTTGGGCATCGGTTGGGGGGTAGGGTGTTGGTAGGGGGGGCCGAGGGAGCAGCAGAGGGGGATATGAGGGGTGGGGGGGCTGAATGGCAGGGGTTGCCAGTTTAGTGATTAAGATATTAATTTGTGGAGATAGGTTATATATGGAAAGGTGTTTAGGAATGAATAAGAAAAGTGTTTCGAACTGATGTAAGTATATGAGTTATAGTGATTCATGTTAGAAGGAAGATACGTGCTTAAAAAGGTGTAGAGATTTGTAGTTGACTTTATTTGCTTAATAATGTGTTAATTAACGGTAAAGGACCATTGGAGATAGATATTCAACAGCATATTGAGTGGACAAGTTTTAGTAGGCAGGAAGGCAGGCCGAGAGAGAGAATGGACTAATAAATAGGTATACATTTTTTTTCTCGGATGGTATACTTTAATAATCATAGGTACGTATTTCAATGTGCGACATTCTTGCGCGCGCGCGCACACACACACAAACACACACACACACACACACATACATATATACTAACATACATACAGTCTCGACAGTCAAATTGCAGAAACTGTCACAATTATGACAAGGATCACTCATATTGGATATATACACACAGAAAAATTCACGTCGATAAGTCACTCCAATTACACGTATCTACACACACAGACAACATATTTCAGTGAGTGTGGCCCATAGTATACATTATTATTCACACATGCCAGCCCATTCAATATTAATTGGTGTACATACTCATTCACTTACATGTTTATTTGTCTCTTTCTTATAAAATATTCACACACAGACACACACACACTGAAAGGAATCTTTCAGAACATTATATGCCAAATATTTCAGACCAATCCTGAAGTATGCAGCTCCAGCATGGAGTCCATATCTAGTCAAGCATAAGACTAAACTGGAAAAGATTCAAAGGTTTGCCACCACACTAGTACCCGAGCTAAGAGGTATGAGCTTCGAGGAGCGACTACGGGAATCAAACCTCACTTCGTTGGAAGACAGAAGAGTTAGGGGGCACATGATCACCACATTCAAGATTCTCAAGGGAATTGATAGGGTAGATAAAGACAGGCTATTTAACACAAGGGGCACACGCACTAGGGGTGGAAACTGAGTGCCCAAATGAGCCACAGAGTTATTAGAAAGAACCTTTTTAGTGTCAGAGTGGTTGACAAATGGAATGCATTAGGAAGTGATGTGGTGGAGGCTGACTCCATGCACAGTTTCAAGTGTAGATATGATAGAGCCCAATAGGCTCTAACCTGTACACCTGTTAATTGACGGTTGTGAGGCGGGACCAAAGAGCCAGAGCTCAACCCCCGCATGCACAATAAGGTGAGTACAATTAGTTGAGTACACACAAACTCATTGATAATTTTTTCTGGAACACAACCCGACAAACCCTTTAACAACCAAGTACCTACTCACTGCTTCGTGAAGAGAATCGTTCAGTTGAGGATTGGTGCCTAGTCAATCCGCTCTTCCCGGCTAGCCAGGATATGAACCCAGGCGAAATCGCTTGAGAAGTGCGAGATGAGTGCCTTGCCACTGATCCACAGGGACTGCCCAAATATGAATGCCATCAGCAGCACTAGCAGTTGGTGTTACCAGGCAGGTTACCCATTCAATTACTAACCAAATTGAAAGTTGCTTAACTTGGCTAATGGGACGAGAAGCAGTGTCCTTTAAGTGGTAGTATGGCCGTTGTTATTGTATACAAGTGGTAACCAGTAACTTGTCAGTGAGTGAGTGATGATAATGGTAACTGCGGCGGAGGATACTCACACATACCAGCCAATTCTCCATTAATGATAATACTTATAGCAACTATTTAGTCAAACAAACCAACCATAAGTGGACTATTGCACCAACATGGAAATGTTTGGATGCCATTGATCTCGCACAAATTGCTCATAAATGCCACACGCTGGTATTTAAAGAACCTAAACAATCCTCTTCAAAGAACGAATGACTACTCTTAGGCCTTGGATTATGCTCTCTTAGGCTTCATTGACAGTACTTATAACTTCTTTGAGTCGGGAGACAGGCAGACAGGCAGTCTATATATATACATGTTAGGCTTATATAGTGGTCTGGAAAACCCCACCCCACAAGGTCAAACTAACCCTCACACACCAGGATGCCAGTGGGTCACTAACTCCTGGATACCTATTTATTGCTAGGTGAACAGATTCATTAGGTGATAGGAAACGCTACGAACAATTACAGCCATGCCCGACCGCGATTCGAACCCTGGAATCCCATATTGTGAGTCGAGAAGGAACACATCATTCAAGTTACATATTTATGTGTACTCACCTATTTATGTCAGGAGGATCGAGCATTAATCTTAGAGTCTGCCTTTTGTCCGCCTGCCTTTGAGTCTGCCTTTCTGTCCGTCGGTTGTTTATAGCAATAACTCATGGCCTATTTCCTAACCTAACCAAGCCTAACCTATACCCTACCCTAACCTATAACCTACCACAATCTATAGCCAAACCTATTAACTAACCTAACCTAATCTAAACCTAACCTAACCTACACCTAAACCTTACCTAACCTTACCTAAATAACCTAATCTAACCAAACCAAACCTAACCTAACCTAACCTAAACTAACCTAACCAAACCAAACCTAACCTAACTATACTAACCTAACCTAACCTAACCTAACCAAACCTAACCTAACCTAACTATTCTAACCTAACCTAACTAACCTAACCTAACTAGCCTAACAAAACTTAACCTAACTTAACCTATCCTAACCTAACGAAACCAACACCCACCTCGCAAGATCAAACACCTAAACTGACCCTGACCTAACCCTAACCAGGATGCAATCCTACAAGAAGCTCACAACTCCTGGATACCTGTTTACTACTCGGAAAACAGAGGCATTAGGTGATAGGAAACGACACCTTAATTTCATTCCTGCCTTTCCGGGTTTCGATCCAGGAATCCCCGATTGAGAGTCTAGAAGGAACACATACAAGTTTCATATCTCTGTGTACTCACCTATTTCTACTTGCAGGACCGAGCAACAGTTTTTGAATGTTGACATTATAGCCGCCGGTTGGTTAAAGCAATGATTCCTGGTCATATCTCTGATTCTCTGTCATATCAACTTTTAAAATTATGAATGGAGTTTGCATCTACAACTTTGGGTTTTCGTAAGTTTGTTCTTACCTAGTTGTATTCACCTAGTTGTGTTTGCTAGGTTTGACCTTCAGATCTTTGGTCCCACCTCTCAACCATCTCAATTGCTCAAGTAGTTTTTCCAGAAGTTATGTAACTCATAACTTTCAGCTCTGTTGGAAAACAGGCTGGGGTTGCATATTAAATGATTTGTCTCCCATAGGTTGAAAAAAAGGTTACTTCTTCTTTATATAAGTTAGAAATGTACTTACTAAACTAGTAAACTAGAAACTAGTAACTAGACTAGAACTAGACTAGAGTCTAGTCGGCCTAGTCGGATAGGCCGTGCTCTTAATCCGGATGATCAGGCTGCGTTCGAGTTTGTCGAAACGGTTGCAATTACAGGGCACAGATCCCTCTCCTGTAGCAGCATCACTTTCGATAGATTCTCTGGATGATTGACCTTCTGGCAGTTCTCACGTTAACAAATTTAAAACAGTTTTTTGACAAACAAGAAACGCCACATTCCTTTGATGTTTAAAAATTTTTTCTCTGTCAGTGTGTGTGTCTTGATTCCTGTGTGTCTTGATTCCGTATATGTTTTGATTCCGTGCGTGTCTTGATTCCTTGTGTGTCTTGATTCCGTGTATGTGTCTTGATTCCGTATGTGTCTTGATTCCGTGTAATGTCTTGATTCCGTGTTATGTCTTAATTCCGTGTTATGTCTTGATTCGATGTGTGTCTTGATTCAGTGTGTGTCTTGATTCCGTATGTGTCTTGATTCCGTTTGAGTCTTGATTCCGTGTGTGTCTTGATTCCGTTTGAGTCTTGATTCCGTGTGTGTCTTGATTCCGTGTGTGTCTTGATTCCGTGTGTGTCTTGATTCCGTTTGAGTCTTGATTCCGTGTGTGTCTTGATTCCGTGTGAGTCTTGATTCCGTGTGTGTCTTGATTCCGTGTGTGTCTTGATTCCGTTTGAGTCTTGATTCTGTGTGTGTCTTTATTCCGTGTGTGTATTGATTCCGTGTGTGTATTGATTCCATGTGAGTCTTGATTCCATGTGAGTCTTGATTCCGTGTGTGTCTTGATTCCGTGTGTGTCTTGATTCCGTGTGTGTCTTGAATCCGTGTGTGTATTGTATCCGTTTGAGTCTTGATTCCGTTTGATTCTTGATTCCGTGTGAGTCTTGATTCCGTGTGAGTCTTGATTCCGTGTGTGTATTGATTCCTTGTGAGTCTTGATTCCCTATGTGTCCGTGTCCGTCATAGTCTATGAGTATCCGTGTCAGTGTATCCCTGGGGTATTGAGTCCAGGATGCCATTTGTGTCCCCTCAAATTGCCTCCCTTATCTCCACCTTGGGATCGTGTCAGTGTCCATGTGTGTCTTGATTCCGTGTGTGTCTTGATTCCATGTGTGTCTTGATTCCGTGTGTGTCTTGATTCCGTGTGTGTCTTGATTCCGTGTGTGTCTTGATTCCGTGTGTGTCTTGATTCCGTGTGTGTCTTGATTCCGTTTGAGTCTTGATTCCGTGTGAGTCTTGATTCCGTATATGTCAGTGTCCGTCATAGTCTATGAGTGTCAGTGTCAGTGTCATTATCCCTGGGGTTTTGAGTCCAGGATGCCATTTGTGTCCCCTCAAATTGCCTCCCTTATCTCCACCTTGGGATCTTGTCAGTGTCCATGTGTGTCTTGATTAAATGTGTGTCTTGATTCCGTGTGTGTCTTGAGTCCGTGTGTGTCTTGAGTCCGTGTGTGTCTTGAGTCCGTGTGTGTCCTGAGTCCGTCTGTGTCTTGATCCCGTGTGTGTCTTGAGTCCGTCTGTGTCTTGATCCCGTGTGTGTCTTGAGTCCGTCTGTGTCTTGATCCCGTGTGTGTCTTGAGTCCGTCTGTGTCTTGATCCCGTGTGTGTCTTGAGTGCGCATGTGTCTTGATCCTGTGTCTTGAGTCCGTGTTTTTTCTGAGGCCGTGTACGTCTTGATTGTCCGGGTGTCTTTGGGGTTTTGGGTCCAGCAAGCTATTTGTGTCGACCCAAATTGCCTCCCTTCTCCCCACCTGAAATCCAGGTGGATTGAATGACCTGCCCGAGGTCAGTGGATCCAGGTATCCATCCGTGGGCCCCCGGATTTCAACCCTTCCCCACATTCCAAGGGGTCAGTCAATCAATCTTCGGCTATCCAGAGAATCTATCGAAACTGATGCTCCTACAGGAGGGGACACACAGAGAAATCTGTGCCCTGTACTTGCAACCATTCCGACAGGCTCGAACGCAGGTCTATCCGGATTAAGAACATGTTCTTTCCGACTAGGCCACGCTGGAGTTGCCTTTTGAATAAAATTTGGCACTTGTATTTATATCTCGTAGTAAGGTTAGTCAGTGTCTATTTATCAACATTTGCAATGATTGACGTGTGAAGTTGTGAGTTTGTGTTGACAGTTAGAAATACATGACAGCTTATTCGATGAGGTTGCAGTCCAGTGACGCAGTTTCATGAATGAATATTGGAGAATTTAGGCAAACTGACGTGTGTGTGTGTGTGTGTGTGTGTGTGTGTGTGTGTGTGTGTGTGTGTGTGTGTGTGTGTGTGTGTGTGTGTGTGTGTGTGTGTGTGTGTGTGTGTGTGTGTTTAAAGGTACGTATTAATTAATATTTAGTGTGGTGTGTGTTCATATGAGTTTGTGATTCAAGCAATCCAATACCTAATATGTGCTAATTTAGGCCTCGTTTTGTATATAAATATATGTATGTTTTACTAGGGAATGAAAATCTGGTATGTTTTATTCCAAGTTTTTTTCAACAATAAATAGTACATATGCGAACGAACGGTTTGGCTGGGTAAGTATAGCGTTGTGGCAGCCATTTTCTCTGGTGGGCAGGGGGCGGGGGGGGGGAGGAGGGTGGTCTCTGGTGAGGGTAGTTATGTTTGGGCATCGGTTGGGGGGTAGGGTGTTGGTAGGGGGGGCCGAGGGAGCAGCAGAGGGGGATATGAGGGGTGGGGGGGCTGAATGGCAGGGGTTGCCAGTTTAGTGATTAAGATATTAATTTGTGGAGATAGGTTATATATGGAAAGGTGTTTAGGAATGAATAAGAAAAGTGTTTCGAACTGATGTAAGTATATGAGTTATAGTGATTCATGTTAGAAGGAAGATACGTGCTTAAAAAGGTGTAGAGATTTGTAGTTGACTTTATTTGCTTAATAATGTGTTAATTAACGGTAAAGGACCATTGGAGATAGATATTCAACAGCATATTGAGTGGACAAGTTTTAGTAGGCAGGAAGGCAGGCCGAGAGAGAGAATGGACTAATAAATAGGTATACATTTTTTTTCTCGGATGGTATACTTTAATAATCATAGGTACGTATTTCAATGTGCGACATTCTTGCGCGCGCGCGCACACACACACAAACACACACACACACACACACATACATATATACTAACATACATACAGTCTCGACAGTCAAATTGCAGAAACTGTCACAATTATGACAAGGATCACTCATATTGGATATATACACACAGAAAAATTCACGTCGATAAGTCACTCCAATTACACGTATCTACACACACAGACAACATATTTCAGTGAGTGTGGCCCATAGTATACATTATTATTCACACATGCCAGCCCATTCAATATTAATTGGTGTACATACTCATTCACTTACATGTTTATTTGTCTCTTTCTTATAAAATATTCACACACAGACACACACACACTGAAAGGAATCTTTCAGAACATTATATGCCAAATATTTCAGACCAATCCTGAAGTATGCAGCTCCAGCATGGAGTCCATATCTAGTCAAGCATAAGACTAAACTGGAAAAGATTCAAAGGTTTGCCACCACACTAGTACCCGAGCTAAGAGGTATGAGCTTCGAGGAGCGACTACGGGAATCAAACCTCACTTCGTTGGAAGACAGAAGAGTTAGGGGGCACATGATCACCACATTCAAGATTCTCAAGGGAATTGATAGGGTAGATAAAGACAGGCTATTTAACACAAGGGGCACACGCACTAGGGGTGGAAACTGAGTGCCCAAATGAGCCACAGAGTTATTAGAAAGAACCTTTTTAGTGTCAGAGTGGTTGACAAATGGAATGCATTAGGAAGTGATGTGGTGGAGGCTGACTCCATGCACAGTTTCAAGTGTAGATATGATAGAGCCCAATAGGCTCTAACCTGTACACCTGTTAATTGACGGTTGTGAGGCGGGACCAAAGAGCCAGAGCTCAACCCCCGCATGCACAATAAGGTGAGTACAATTAGTTGAGTACACACAAACTCATTGATAATTTTTTCTGGAACACAACCCGACAAACCCTTTAACAACCAAGTACCTACTCACTGCTTCGTGAAGAGAATCGTTCAGTTGAGGATTGGTGCCTAGTCAATCCGCTCTTCCCGGCTAGCCAGGATATGAACCCAGGCGAAATCGCTTGAGAAGTGCGAGATGAGTGCCTTGCCACTGATCCACAGGGACTGCCCAAATATGAATGCCATCAGCAGCACTAGCAGTTGGTGTTACCAGGCAGGTTACCCATTCAATTACTAACCAAATTGAAAGTTGCTTAACTTGGCTAATGGGACGAGAAGCAGTGTCCTTTAAGTGGTAGTATGGCCGTTGTTATTGTATACAAGTGGTAACCAGTAACTTGTCAGTGAGTGAGTGATGATAATGGTAACTGCGGCGGAGGATACTCACACATACCAGCCAATTCTCCATTAATGATAATACTTATAGCAACTATTTAGTCAAACAAACCAACCATAAGTGGACTATTGCACCAACATGGAAATGTTTGGATGCCATTGATCTCGCACAAATTGCTCATAAATGCCACACGCTGGTATTTAAAGAACCTAAACAATCCTCTTCAAAGAACGAATGACTACTCTTAGGCCTTGGATTATGCTCTCTTAGGCTTCATTGACAGTACTTATAACTTCTTTGAGTCGGGAGACAGGCAGACAGGCAGTCTATATATATACATGTTAGGCTTATATAGTGGTCTGGAAAACCCCACCCCACAAGGTCAAACTAACCCTCACACACCAGGATGCCAGTGGGTCACTAACTCCTGGATACCTATTTATTGCTAGGTGAACAGATTCATTAGGTGATAGGAAACGCTACGAACAATTACAGCCATGCCCGACCGCGATTCGAACCCTGGAATCCCATATTGTGAGTCGAGAAGGAACACATCATTCAAGTTACATATTTATGTGTACTCACCTATTTATGTCAGGAGGATCGAGCATTAATCTTAGAGTCTGCCTTTTGTCCGCCTGCCTTTGAGTCTGCCTTTCTGTCCGTCGGTTGTTTATAGCAATAACTCATGGCCTATTTCCTAACCTAACCAAGCCTAACCTATACCCTACCCTAACCTATAACCTACCACAATCTATAGCCAAACCTATTAACTAACCTAACCTAATCTAAACCTAACCTAACCTACACCTAAACCTTACCTAACCTTACCTAAATAACCTAATCTAACCAAACCAAACCTAACCTAACCTAACCTAAACTAACCTAACCAAACCAAACCTAACCTAACTATACTAACCTAACCTAACCTAACCTAACCAAACCTAACCTAACCTAACTATTCTAACCTAACCTAACTAACCTAACCTAACTAGCCTAACAAAACTTAACCTAACTTAACCTATCCTAACCTAACGAAACCAACACCCACCTCGCAAGATCAAACACCTAAACTGACCCTGACCTAACCCTAACCAGGATGCAATCCTACAAGAAGCTCACAACTCCTGGATACCTGTTTACTACTCGGAAAACAGAGGCATTAGGTGATAGGAAACGACACCTTAATTTCATTCCTGCCTTTCCGGGTTTCGATCCAGGAATCCCCGATTGAGAGTCTAGAAGGAACACATACAAGTTTCATATCTCTGTGTACTCACCTATTTCTACTTGCAGGACCGAGCAACAGTTTTTGAATGTTGACATTATAGCCGCCGGTTGGTTAAAGCAATGATTCCTGGTCATATCTCTGATTCTCTGTCATATCAACTTTTAAAATTATGAATGGAGTTTGCATCTACAACTTTGGGTTTTCGTAAGTTTGTTCTTACCTAGTTGTATTCACCTAGTTGTGTTTGCTAGGTTTGACCTTCAGATCTTTGGTCCCACCTCTCAACCATCTCAATTGCTCAAGTAGTTTTTCCAGAAGTTATGTAACTCATAACTTTCAGCTCTGTTGGAAAACAGGCTGGGGTTGCATATTAAATGATTTGTCTCCCATAGGTTGAAAAAAAGGTTACTTCTTCTTTATATAAGTTAGAAATGTACTTACTAAACTAGTAAACTAGAAACTAGTAACTAGACTAGAACTAGACTAGAGTCTAGTCGGCCTAGTCGGATAGGCCGTGCTCTTAATCCGGATGATCAGGCTGCGTTCGAGTTTGTCGAAACGGTTGCAATTACAGGGCACAGATCCCTCTCCTGTAGCAGCATCACTTTCGATAGATTCTCTGGATGATTGACCTTCTGGCAGTTCTCACGTTAACAAATTTAAAACAGTTTTTTGACAAACAAGAAACGCCACATTCCTTTGATGTTTAAAAATTTTTTCTCTGTCAGTGTGTGTGTCTTGATTCCTGTGTGTCTTGATTCCGTATATGTTTTGATTCCGTGCGTGTCTTGATTCCTTGTGTGTCTTGATTCCGTGTATGTGTCTTGATTCCGTATGTGTCTTGATTCCGTGTAATGTCTTGATTCCGTGTTATGTCTTAATTCCGTGTTATGTCTTGATTCGATGTGTGTCTTGATTCAGTGTGTGTCTTGATTCCGTATGTGTCTTGATTCCGTTTGAGTCTTGATTCCGTGTGTGTCTTGATTCCGTTTGAGTCTTGATTCCGTGTGTGTCTTGATTCCGTGTGTGTCTTGATTCCGTGTGTGTCTTGATTCCGTTTGAGTCTTGATTCCGTGTGTGTCTTGATTCCGTGTGAGTCTTGATTCCGTGTGTGTCTTGATTCCGTGTGTGTCTTGATTCCGTTTGAGTCTTGATTCTGTGTGTGTCTTTATTCCGTGTGTGTATTGATTCCGTGTGTGTATTGATTCCATGTGAGTCTTGATTCCATGTGAGTCTTGATTCCGTGTGTGTCTTGATTCCGTGTGTGTCTTGATTCCGTGTGTGTCTTGAATCCGTGTGTGTATTGTATCCGTTTGAGTCTTGATTCCGTTTGATTCTTGATTCCGTGTGAGTCTTGATTCCGTGTGAGTCTTGATTCCGTGTGTGTATTGATTCCTTGTGAGTCTTGATTCCCTATGTGTCCGTGTCCGTCATAGTCTATGAGTATCCGTGTCAGTGTATCCCTGGGGTATTGAGTCCAGGATGCCATTTGTGTCCCCTCAAATTGCCTCCCTTATCTCCACCTTGGGATCGTGTCAGTGTCCATGTGTGTCTTGATTCCGTGTGTGTCTTGATTCCATGTGTGTCTTGATTCCGTGTGTGTCTTGATTCCGTGTGTGTCTTGATTCCGTGTGTGTCTTGATTCCGTGTGTGTCTTGATTCCGTGTGTGTCTTGATTCCGTTTGAGTCTTGATTCCGTGTGAGTCTTGATTCCGTATATGTCAGTGTCCGTCATAGTCTATGAGTGTCAGTGTCAGTGTCATTATCCCTGGGGTTTTGAGTCCAGGATGCCATTTGTGTCCCCTCAAATTGCCTCCCTTATCTCCACCTTGGGATCTTGTCAGTGTCCATGTGTGTCTTGATTAAATGTGTGTCTTGATTCCGTGTGTGTCTTGAGTCCGTGTGTGTCTTGAGTCCGTGTGTGTCTTGAGTCCGTGTGTGTCCTGAGTCCGTCTGTGTCTTGATCCCGTGTGTGTCTTGAGTCCGTCTGTGTCTTGATCCCGTGTGTGTCTTGAGTCCGTCTGTGTCTTGATCCCGTGTGTGTCTTGAGTCCGTCTGTGTCTTGATCCCGTGTGTGTCTTGAGTGCGCATGTGTCTTGATCCTGTGTCTTGAGTCCGTGTTTTTTCTGAGGCCGTGTACGTCTTGATTGTCCGGGTGTCTTTGGGGTTTTGGGTCCAGCAAGCTATTTGTGTCGACCCAAATTGCCTCCCTTCTCCCCACCTGAAATCCAGGTGGATTGAATGACCTGCCCGAGGTCAGTGGATCCAGGTATCCATCCGTGGGCCCCCGGATTTCAACCCTTCCCCACATTCCAAGGGGTCAGTCAATCAATCTTCGGCTATCCAGAGAATCTATCGAAACTGATGCTCCTACAGGAGGGGACACACAGAGAAATCTGTGCCCTGTACTTGCAACCATTCCGACAGGCTCGAACGCAGGTCTATCCGGATTAAGAACATGTTCTTTCCGACTAGGCCACGCTGGAGTTGCCTTTTGAATAAAATTTGGCACTTGTATTTATATCTCGTAGTAAGGTTAGTCAGTGTCTATTTATCAACATTTGCAATGATTGACGTGTGAAGTTGTGAGTTTGTGTTGACAGTTAGAAATACATGACAGCTTATTCGATGAGGTTGCAGTCCAGTGACGCAGTTTCATGAATGAATATTGGAGAATTTAGGCAAACTGACGTGTGTGTGTGTGTGTGTGTGTGTGTGTGTGTGTGTGTGTGTGTGTGTGTGTGTGTGTGTGTGTGTGTGTGTGTGTGTGTGTGTGTGTGTGTGTGTGTGTGTGTTTAAAGGTACGTATTAATTAATATTTAGTGTGGTGTGTGTTCATATGAGTTTGTGATTCAAGCAATCCAATACCTAATATGTGCTAATTTAGGCCTCGTTTTGTATATAAATATATGTATGTTTTACTAGGGAATGAAAATCTGGTATGTTTTATTCCAAGTTTTTTTCAACAATAAATAGTACATATGCGAACGAACGGTTTGGCTGGGTAAGTATAGCGTTGTGGCAGCCATTTTCTCTGGTGGGCAGGGGGCGGGGGGGGGAGGAGGGTGGTCTCTGGTGAGGGTAGTTATGTTTGGGCATCGGTTGGGGGGTAGGGTGTTGGTAGGGGGGGCCGAGGGAGCAGCAGAGGGGGATATGAGGGGTGGGGGGGCTGAATGGCAGGGGTTGCCAGTTTAGTGATTAAGATATTAATTTGTGGAGATAGGTTATATATGGAAAGGTGTTTAGGAATGAATAAGAAAAGTGTTTCGAACTGATGTAAGTATATGAGTTATAGTGATTCATGTTAGAAGGAAGATACGTGCTTAAAAAGGTGTAGAGATTTGTAGTTGACTTTATTTGCTTAATAATGTGTTAATTAACGGTAAAGGACCATTGGAGATAGATATTCAACAGCATATTGAGTGGACAAGTTTTAGTAGGCAGGAAGGCAGGCCGAGAGAGAGAATGGACTAATAAATAGGTATACATTTTTTTTCTCGGATGGTATACTTTAATAATCATAGGTACGTATTTCAATGTGCGACATTCTTGCGCGCGCGCGCACACACACACAAACACACACACACACACACACATACATATTGTTACGGTGCCCTCTCCTATTTCTTTCGTTTGCCGGCTTAATGAGTCATATCAGCTCTCCCTACTGATTCTCTGAGGTTCAGGGAGTCTAATGATATATGTGGCGACCAGACCGGCTGCCAGTTAAGGGAAAGGAGGTTATATTATAAGTTGTAAATAAAGGAAAATTGGCGCCCTGTTATAAAATGAAACAGTGTCCCCTGCGGCAGATATGACCTTTTGGAAGGGAGACAAGCCGATCGCGGATTGGCCGACGTAGGTCGCGGGCGACAAATCAGGGCCCGCCATGACGTCACCGAGTGCCCCGGGCGGCGCCAACGTCAGAGTTGTACTGACCGTGGAAGCGACAGGACGCGCCTCGGTCGGCTCTCAGGGATTGGAGGCTCTGCAAGCCTTGTTCAGTGGATTGAGCTGGCCTTCGCTGCCCCTCACAGTCATTGGAGACCCTGCGCTTCTGGGAAGCCAAAGAGGAACCAAGTTCAGTGAGCAGAGAAGTGCCAAACTTGGAAAATAGTCGGCGACGACGCTGGGCGGCGCCGCTGGCTGGACGTTGAGGTCTGGAAGGTGGGCGAGCAAGCTAGCTGTGACTGGGGTCACATCCACTGAGAATCTTGGAAGGACGACACCGTGCCTAGGATAAGGAGCGACGCCCTGTGGGAGAGGCGAGTGTGGGGAAAAATAGTGATTAGCTCAGCGCCCATCGATGAACCAGGATTGGGGCAGCTGAATCTCAGGGATTGGAACGGCGACGACGCGAAGGCTTCACGACACCTGAGGACCTGTGGAACGCCCTGGATCGTCGAGGATCGACCCCAGGAAGCGTGGGAACCTCACACCATCGAGGGACAGGCGTCGTGAGCCAGGAGTGTAAGGTAGATCATTTTTCCCTCCCATTACCCCTTGTATGAGTAGGCTAGTTAGGCCACAATATTTACTCGTGTATGTGGCAGCAAGACTTTATTACTTTAATAGTAGAGTAGGCTGCAAGGCAGCTTGTGTCCAGGACTGTCAGAGAGGACAGTGTGTATGGATGGCAGGACAGTGAAGAAGAGGTGCCGACGTGGTGAAGAGGCCCTCCTGTGAGAGTGTGAGACTCCTGTCTTCCTGCCCAGTAGAAGGAGTGTTGGATGGTCGTTGGAAGAAGAGGCTGACGATCTCCAGGCTCGTTATCCATATTCCATATTCATGTATTACTTGTGATTGTGTGTGTGCGTTCATGTAATTTGTATCAGTAAATCCACACATTTTATTACTGTGTTTGAGTGTGCCTCCATTTTATGATAATTCTCTATTGAGCATACATTTCTGGCTACAAACGATATATAATACACCCACTGAACTGCATTGCTGGGGTGCAGATATAATAACCCAGCTGGCGACCTTGCTAAGAGGAAGATAGAGAAGACAGGCGGGAAAGGAGTTCCTGCAACCTTTTTTTGTCTGGCAGGCAAGACTCAGGGAGGTTATGGTTATAGGTAAGCCTGAGTCTTCCTTCACTCCCCCACGGGTCTAGGCCGGAACTGTTAATAGCAGTTTCCCCGTGTCTGACTGAAGGGCTTCCAGGGTGAATCAGTGGCACCCCTTTGTGGTGGAAGCAAAGACCTGCGGAGGTGGGCATTGTTGGTCCTCTCTTGTGTGACCAAGGAGACTCCGGTGAATCCAGGGAGTCGGAGGGGCTGAGTATTTGGGCTTTTGAGCCCCTAGCAGCCGAGTGTTAGCAGAGCCCCGGACCGCCCACCCCCACGTGACAAGAGAACTGGCGACCTTGCCAGGATTCGAACCCCAGTAGCCAAGAACTGGGAACTTCGCCAGGAAGCGTGGATCAAGCTACAGTGTGGACCAAATTGCAAGACAAGTGTTGCCAGGGTACTAATACAGTGTGGCCAGTGAATTCGGTGGTACTGTTACTCAACCAGCTAAGGGACTGAAACGGTGAAATTAGTGCCTACTAACTTGTCTGTGCTGTCGTGTATGCTCAATGATATAGAGATGGAGGAAGACAAAGTAAAGAAATTTATTGACACAAGGGACGAGGGAATTTTGGAAGAGTGCACCAAGGCCCAGCTCCAACAAGTGGCAAACCACTTTGGGATCAGGTTGAGGACGACTAAGGTAGCGGAGCGAAGGATAGAGATCATGGCACAGCTCACAGCTCGAGAGGAAGCGACGGGAGAGGAGCCATCTCAAGAGGAGCCGTCCCGAGGAGAGCCGTCGCAAGGTGAACCGTCCCGACTAGGGCCACCCCAAGCGCCTACCAGTGTGGAGAGAATTCACAGTGAACATGGGAGCAGTGGAAGGTCCAGCTGTAATAAGAGGAGCCTGCAACTGGAAATAATGAAGATGCAACTGGAAGCCCAGCTGCGACGAGAGGAAAGAGAAGCGCAAATGCAGCGAGAGGAACGTGCAGCTGAGCTGCAGCGAGAGGAACGTGCAGCTGAGCTGCAGCGAGAGGAACGTGCAGCTGAGCTGCAGCGAGGTGAGCGAGAAGCACGGCTGCAGCTGCAGCGAGAAGAAGGAGAGAGACAACTGCGACTGGAGGAGATAAAGGCAAAGAAAGAAGTCGAATTGCGTCGCGTTGAACGTGGTCTGACCTCACTACCTGCACGGCGGGATGACCTCAAGGTAAGGGAACGTGACTTACCTACGTTCGAACCACAAGAAGCTGAGGCGTTCTTCGAACACTTTGAACGGATAGCGACTCTGAAGGAGTGGCCGGAAGATGATTGGGCTGCTCTGGTCCAGGGCAGGTTGACTGGTGAGGCCCGGGAAGCCTATAACATGCTGGACCTAGAGGAGTGTACTAATTATGACGCGATTAAGAATGCGGTTCTCCACTCATTCCGGCTGACTCCGGAGATGTACCGGAAGCGGTTCAGGGAGTGTACAAGAGCGTCGGGAAAGACTTACGCCGAGACCGCCAGGTATATGGAACGGAAATTCCTACGATGGTTGAAGGCGGAGGAAGCGGAGTCGGTGGATGATATCAAACGACTGATAGTGATGGAGAAGTTCATGTCGGTGCTCCATCCTGAATTGCGAGTAAGGGTGAGAGAAGCAGGTATTAAGGACCTGAAGGCTGCAGCGGATCGAGCCGACATGCTGGAGGAGGCACTACATATCAGGAGGGAGGGGCCGCCCAGACACTCGCCTTACCCCAGGTCGGGAGGGAACCTTAGGAGTTCAGGAGGAGCGAGGACGGGTGGGGACTCTCCCAAGAGTAGTGTGCCCGATGAAGTAACGTGGTTCAAGAGCTCAAGAGACGCGGGGAGGAAGCCCCAAGCTGTGAGCAGTGGACCTAACTCGGGAGCAAGTGCTGCAGTCCCGGATACGACGACAAGGAGTCCAAGGAGGACACAGGGGACGTCTGCAAGTGGTACCGCCAGAGGGACTGGCGAGTGGCCGCCCAGGGGAGGTGGCCGATGCTACAACTGTGGTGTGAGAGGACATTATGCCCGCGAGTGTGAGGAGCACCAAAGGAATGTAGGATTAATGTTGGAAGAGGAGAGAGTGTTTGTTCACACCCCATATTATAGTGGACCCAACGTGAATGGTTGGGAAATGAAGTTGGGTGAACATCCCTTCGTTTTCGGGGCCAACGTGAAGTTTGGAAAGTCAGACCCAGTGGAGGTTGCCGTGCTTCGAGATACGGGTGCTGACATAAGTATGGTGACCAGGAGTATTCTCCCCAAGGAATTTAATGATTCACCTGTGGGAGTGGTGAGGATACGCAGTGTGGGGGAGGAATACAGGTTGCCACTTCACGAAGTACAGCTGATTGCCGACTACGGAGTCGAGAAAGCTATAGTAGCTGTAGCCCCTAAGTTACCCCTAGAGCATGTACAGATGGTGCTGGGTAATGACCTCGGAGGAGGCAGGATACAACCCGATTGGGCCAGGAGTGCCTATGTTGCAAGCAGCGGTACAACCCTGCCAGGTGAGGTATCGGTCGTTCCAGATGGTGGTGAGGAAGCCGACTTCGCCAGGGAAAACGTCGCCAGAGACGACGACAACGAGGGCGAGAGTGCAGAGAGGTCGTCGGAGGTTGTGGAAAACCCCGACGGGGACCTCCGACTAAGCCTGATGATGCGTGTGGAGGAGTGGCGAGGAGCAGCTGTACAAACGCCTGGGGCGGTGAGGAGGCTGCAGACCGCACTCCCTCCATACAGAAACGTGAATAAAGTAAGCTCAGTGGATGAGCGAACGGCAGTGAGAGGCAGAGTGGAGGAGCCACGACGCAAGGCACCCTATGCCGGCCAGATGAATAGTGGTAGGTGCAAGACGAACCACCGTAGTGAGGTGAGCCACAGGGAGGTGGAAGAGCCCAACCACGAACCGAAGAAGACGTCTGCAGGGAAGTAAACCTCATGGAGGAGTGAAGATGTTCGTCGGGAACGAAGGAGCGAGTGGTATAGGAAAGGCAATACGAAGAAAGCAGGGAATAGGTACACCCAGGGTAGGCGCCAGCCTAACCAGAGGGGCATTGGGCCATCGCAAAAGCCTAGTGTGGAAGAGAGGAAGCTGCTGGATGGAGTACAGGTTACAAGTGCCACTGTGAGGAGACAACGCACCTACGGGAGAAGAGGAACCGAGAAGAGAGAAGGTTGGCGAAGAGGAGATCATGAGAGGAAACATGGAGTACCTGTAGGACGCAGTGGAAATGCAAGACTATCTCGGAGTGCACGACGCGGTGGAGGCGCTGCATGCACTAAATCTTACAGTGGTACGAGCCGTGGGAGTACACTCGTAGCCACGGAGAGGGGATTTCTTGTAGGTGTTCAGGGAACACCCATCACACCCGCTACTATGCGAGGTGGAGATACAATGAGGCAAGTGACTGGCAAGGTGGTATGAGCCACGTCACCAACTGGAGGAGTGACACTTCAGGAACGGAGGGAGCAAGAGTATAGATTGCCCTCTTGAGTGCTGCTCTTCCGATATGACTCTTATTTTAAGGGGAGGGGTATGTTACGGTGCCCTCTCCTATTTCTTTCGTTTGCCGGCTTAAAGAGTCATATCAGCTCTCCCTACTGATTCTCTGAGGTTCAGGGAGTCTAATGATATATGTGGCGACCAGACCGGCTGCCAGTTAAGGGAAAGGAGGTTATATTATAAGTTGTAAATAAAGGAAAATTGGCGCCCTGTTATAAAATGAAACAGTATCCCCTGCGGCAGATATGACCTTTTGGAAGGGAGACAAGCCGATCGCGGATTGGCCGACGTAGGTCGCGGGCGACAAATCAGGGCCCGCCATGACGTCACCGAGTGCCCCGGGCGGCGCCAACGTCAGAGTTGTACTGACCGTGGAAGCGACAGGACGCGCCTCGGTCGGCTCTCAGGGATTGGAGGCTCTGCAAGCCTTGTTCAGTGGATTGAGCTGGCCTTCGCTGCCCCTCACAGTCATTGGAGACCCTGCGCTTCTGGGAAGCCAAAGAGGAACCAAGTTCAGTGAGCAGAGAAGTGCCAAACTTGGAAAATAGTCGGCGACGACGCTGGGCGGCGCCGCTGGCTGGACGTTGAGGTCTGGAAGGTGGGCGAGCAAGCTAGCTGTGACTGGGGTCACATCCACTGAGAATCTTGGAAGGACGACACCGTGCCTAGGATAAGGAGCGACGCCCTGTGGGAGAGGCGAGTGTGGGGAAAAATAGTGATTAGCTCAGCGCCCATCGATGAACCAGGATTGGGGCAGCTGAATCTCAGGGATTGGAACGGCGACGACGCGAAGGCTTCACGACACCTGAGGACCTGTGGAACGCCCTGGATCGTCGAGGATCGACCCCAGGAAGCGTGGGAACCTCACACCATCGAGGGACAGGCGTCGTGAGCCAGGAGTGTAAGGTAGATCATTTTTCCCTCCCATTACCCCTTGTATGAGTAGGCTAGTTAGGCCACAATATTTACTCGTGTATGTGGCAGCAAGACTTTATTACTTTAATAGTAGAGTAGGCTGCAAGGCAGCTTGTGTCCAGGACTGTCAGAGAGGACAGTGTGTATGGATGGCAGGACAGTGAAGAAGAGGTGCCGACGTGGTGAAGAGGCCCTCCTGTGAGAGTGTGAGACTCCTGTCTTCCTGCCCAGTAGAAGGAGTGTTGGATGGTCGTTGGAAGAAGAGGCTGACGATCTCCAGGCTCGTTATCCATATTCCATATTCATGTATTACTTGTGATTGTGTGTGTGCGTTCATGTAATTTGTATCAGTAAATCCACACATTTTATTACTGTGTTTGAGTGTGCCTCCATTTTATGATAATTCTCTATTGAGCATACATTTCTGGCTACAAACGATATATAATACACCCACTGAACTGCATTGCTGGGGTGCAGATATAATAACCCAGCTGGCGACCTTGCTAAGAGGAAGATAGAGAAGACAGGCGGGAAAGGAGTTCCTGCAACCTTTTTTTGTCTGGCAGGCAAGACTCAGGGAGGTTATGGTTATAGGTAAGCCTGAGTCTTCCTTCACTCCCCCACGGGTCTAGGCCGGAACTGTTAATAGCAGTTTCCCCGTGTCTGACTGAAGGGCTTCCAGGGTGAATCAGTGGCACCCCTTTGTGGTGGAAGCAAAGACCTGCGGAGGTGGGCATTGTTGGTCCTCTCTTGTGTGACCAAGGAGACTCCGGTGAATCCAGGGAGTCGGAGGGGCTGAGTATTTGGGCTTTTGAGCCCCTAGCAGCCGAGTGTTAGCAGAGCCCCGGACCGCCCACCCCCACGTGACAAGAGAACTGGCGACCTTGCCAGGATTCGAACCCCAGTAGCCAAGAACTGGGAACTTCGCCAGGAAGCGTGGATCAAGCTACAGTGTGGACCAAATTGCAAGACAAGTGTTGCCAGGGTACTAATACAGTGTGGCCAGTGAATTCGGTGGTACTGTTACTCAACCAGCTAAGGGACTGAAACGGTGAAATTAGTGCCTACTAACTTGTCTGTGCTGTCGTGTATGCTCAATGATATAGAGATGGAGGAAGACAAAGTAAAGAAATTTATTGACACAAGGGACGAGGGAATTTTGGAAGAGTGCACCAAGGCCCAGCTCCAACAAGTGGCAAACCACTTTGGGATCAGGTTGAGGACGACTAAGGTAGCGGAGCGAAGGATAGAGATCATGGCACAGCTCACAGCTCGAGAGGAAGCGACGGGAGAGGAGCCATCTCAAGAGGAGCCGTCCCGAGGAGAGCCGTCGCAAGGTGAACCGTCCCGACTAGGGCCACCCCAAGCGCCTACCAGTGTGGAGAGAATTCACAGTGAACATGGGAGCAGTGGAAGGTCCAGCTGTAATAAGAGGAGCCTGCAACTGGAAATAATGAAGATGCAACTGGAAGCCCAGCTGCGACGAGAGGAAAGAGAAGCGCAAATGCAGCGAGAGGAACGTGCAGCTGAGCTGCAGCGAGAGGAACGTGCAGCTGAGCTGCAGCGAGAGGAACGTGCAGCTGAGCTGCAGCGAGGTGAGCGAGAAGCACGGCTGCAGCTGCAGCGAGAAGAAGGAGAGAGACAACTGCGACTGGAGGAGATAAAGGCAAAGAAAGAAGTCGAATTGCGTCGCGTTGAACGTGGTCTGACCTCACTACCTGCACGGCGGGATGACCTCAAGGTAAGGGAACGTGACTTACCTACGTTCGAACCACAAGAAGCTGAGGCGTTCTTCGAACACTTTGAACGGATAGCGACTCTGAAGGAGTGGCCGGAAGATGATTGGGCTGCTCTGGTCCAGGGCAGGTTGACTGGTGAGGCCCGGGAAGCCTATAACATGCTGGACCTAGAGGAGTGTACTAATTATGACGCGATTAAGAATGCGGTTCTCCACTCATTCCGGCTGACTCCGGAGATGTACCGGAAGCGGTTCAGGGAGTGTACAAGAGCGTCGGGAAAGACTTACGCCGAGACCGCCAGGTATATGGAACGGAAATTCCTACGATGGTTGAAGGCGGAGGAAGCGGAGTCGGTGGATGATATCAAACGACTGATAGTGATGGAGAAGTTCATGTCGGTGCTCCATCCTGAATTGCGAGTAAGGGTGAGAGAAGCAGGTATTAAGGACCTGAAGGCTGCAGCGGATCGAGCCGACATGCTGGAGGAGGCACTACATATCAGGAGGGAGGGGCCGCCCAGACACTCGCCTTACCCCAGGTCGGGAGGGAACCTTAGGAGTTCAGGAGGAGCGAGGACGGGTGGGGACTCTCCCAAGAGTAGTGTGCCCGATGAAGTAACGTGGTTCAAGAGCTCAAGAGACGCGGGGAGGAAGCCCCAAGCTGTGAGCAGTGGACCTAACTCGGGAGCAAGTGCTGCAGTCCCGGATACGACGACAAGGAGTCCAAGGAGGACACAGGGGACGTCTGCAAGTGGTACCGCCAGAGGGACTGGCGAGTGGCCGCCCAGGGGAGGTGGCCGATGCTACAACTGTGGTGTGAGAGGACATTATGCCCGCGAGTGTGAGGAGCACCAAAGGAATGTAGGATTAATGTTGGAAGAGGAGAGAGTGTTTGTTCACACCCCATATTATAGTGGACCCAACGTGAATGGTTGGGAAATGAAGTTGGGTGAACATCCCTTCGTTTTCGGGGCCAACGTGAAGTTTGGAAAGTCAGACCCAGTGGAGGTTGCCGTGCTTCGAGATACGGGTGCTGACATAAGTATGGTGACCAGGAGTATTCTCCCCAAGGAATTTAATGATTCACCTGTGGGAGTGGTGAGGATACGCAGTGTGGGGGAGGAATACAGGTTGCCACTTCACGAAGTACAGCTGATTGCCGACTACGGAGTCGAGAAAGCTATAGTAGCTGTAGCCCCTAAGTTACCCCTAGAGCATGTACAGATGGTGCTGGGTAATGACCTCGGAGGAGGCAGGATACAACCCGATTGGGCCAGGAGTGCCTATGTTGCAAGCAGCGGTACAACCCTGCCAGGTGAGGTATCGGTCGTTCCAGATGGTGGTGAGGAAGCCGACTTCGCCAGGGAAAACGTCGCCAGAGACGACGACAACGAGGGCGAGAGTGCAGAGAGGTCGTCGGAGGTTGTGGAAAACCCCGACGGGGACCTCCGACTAAGCCTGATGATGCGTGTGGAGGAGTGGCGAGGAGCAGCTGTACAAACGCCTGGGGCGGTGAGGAGGCTGCAGACCGCACTCCCTCCATACAGAAACGTGAATAAAGTAAGCTCAGTGGATGAGCGAACGGCAGTGAGAGGCAGAGTGGAGGAGCCACGACGCAAGGCACCCTATGCCGGCCAGATGAATAGTGGTAGGTGCAAGACGAACCACCGTAGTGAGGTGAGCCACAGGGAGGTGGAAGAGCCCAACCACGAACCGAAGAAGACGTCTGCAGGGAAGTAAACCTCATGGAGGAGTGAAGATGTTCGTCGGGAACGAAGGAGCGAGTGGTATAGGAAAGGCAATACGAAGAAAGCAGGGAATAGGTACACCCAGGGTAGGCGCCAGCCTAACCAGAGGGGCATTGGGCCATCGCAAAAGCCTAGTGTGGAAGAGAGGAAGCTGCTGGATGGAGTACAGGTTACAAGTGCCACTGTGAGGAGACAACGCACCTACGGGAGAAGAGGAACCGAGAAGAGAGAAGGTTGGCGAAGAGGAGATCATGAGAGGAAACATGGAGTACCTGTAGGACGCAGTGGAAATGCAAGACTATCTCGGAGTGCACGACGCGGTGGAGGCGCTGCATGCACTAAATCTTACAGTGGTAACGAGCCGTGGGAGTACACTCGTAGCCACGGAGAGGGGATTTCTTGTAGGTGTTCAGGGAACACCCATCACACCCGCTACTATGCGAGGTGGAGATACAATGAGGCAAG
This sequence comes from Procambarus clarkii, assembly GCF_040958095.1. NCBI lineage: Eukaryota > Metazoa > Arthropoda > Malacostraca > Decapoda > Cambaridae > Procambarus > Procambarus clarkii. The sequence continues at coordinate 63,223 of NW_027189879.1, forward strand.
TGACTGGCAAGGTGGTATGAGCCACGTCACCAACTGGAGGAGTGACACTTCAGGAACGGAGGGAGCAAGAGTATAGATTGCCCTCTTGAGTGCTGCTCTTCCGATATGACTCTTATTTTAAGGGGAGGGGTATGTTACGGTGCCCTCTCCTATTTCTTTCGTTTGCCGGCTTAAAGAGTCATATCAGCTCTCCCTACTGATTCTCTGAGGTTCAGGGAGTCTAATGATATATGTGGCGACCAGACCGGCTGCCAGTTAAGGGAAAGGAGGTTATATTATAAGTTGTAAATAAAGGAAAATTGGCGCCCTGTTATAAAATGAAACAGTATCCCCTGCGGCAGATATGACCTTTTGGAAGGGAGACAAGCCGATCGCGGATTGGCCGACGTAGGTCGCGGGCGACAAATCAGGGCCCGCCATGACGTCACCGAGTGCCCCGGGCGGCGCCAACGTCAGAGTTGTACTGACCGTGGAAGCGACAGGACGCGCCTCGGTCGGCTCTCAGGGATTGGAGGCTCTGCAAGCCTTGTTCAGTGGATTGAGCTGGCCTTCGCTGCCCCTCACAGTCATTGGAGACCCTGCGCTTCTGGGAAGCCAAAGAGGAACCAAGTTCAGTGAGCAGAGAAGTGCCAAACTTGGAAAATAGTCGGCGACGACGCTGGGCGGCGCCGCTGGCTGGACGTTGAGGTCTGGAAGGTGGGCGAGCAAGCTAGCTGTGACTGGGGTCACATCCACTGAGAATCTTGGAAGGACGACACCGTGCCTAGGATAAGGAGCGACGCCCTGTGGGAGAGGCGAGTGTGGGGAAAAATAGTGATTAGCTCAGCGCCCATCGATGAACCAGGATTGGGGCAGCTGAATCTCAGGGATTGGAACGGCGACGACGCGAAGGCTTCACGACACCTGAGGACCTGTGGAACGCCCTGGATCGTCGAGGATCGACCCCAGGAAGCGTGGGAACCTCACACCATCGAGGGACAGGCGTCGTGAGCCAGGAGTGTAAGGTAGATCATTTTTCCCTCCCATTACCCCTTGTATGAGTAGGCTAGTTAGGCCACAATATTTACTCGTGTATGTGGCAGCAAGACTTTATTACTTTAATAGTAGAGTAGGCTGCAAGGCAGCTTGTGTCCAGGACTGTCAGAGAGGACAGTGTGTATGGATGGCAGGACAGTGAAGAAGAGGTGCCGACGTGGTGAAGAGGCCCTCCTGTGAGAGTGTGAGACTCCTGTCTTCCTGCCCAGTAGAAGGAGTGTTGGATGGTCGTTGGAAGAAGAGGCTGACGATCTCCAGGCTCGTTATCCATATTCCATATTCATGTATTACTTGTGATTGTGTGTGTGCGTTCATGTAATTTGTATCAGTAAATCCACACATTTTATTACTGTGTTTGAGTGTGCCTCCATTTTATGATAATTCTCTATTGAGCATACATTTCTGGCTACAAACGATATATAATACACCCACTGAACTGCATTGCTGGGGTGCAGATATAATAACCCAGCTGGCGACCTTGCTAAGAGGAAGATAGAGAAGACAGGCGGGAAAGGAGTTCCTGCAACCTTTTTTTGTCTGGCAGGCAAGACTCAGGGAGGTTATGGTTATAGGTAAGCCTGAGTCTTCCTTCACTCCCCCACGGGTCTAGGCCGGAACTGTTAATAGCAGTTTCCCCGTGTCTGACTGAAGGGCTTCCAGGGTGAATCAGTGGCACCCCTTTGTGGTGGAAGCAAAGACCTGCGGAGGTGGGCATTGTTGGTCCTCTCTTGTGTGACCAAGGAGACTCCGGTGAATCCAGGGAGTCGGAGGGGCTGAGTATTTGGGCTTTTGAGCCCCTAGCAGCCGAGTGTTAGCAGAGCCCCGGACCGCCCACCCCCACGTGACAATATATACTAACATACATACAGTCTCGACAGTCAAATTGCAGAAACTGTCACAATTATGACAAGGATCACTCATATTGGATATATACACACAGAAAAATTCACGTCGATAAGTCACTCCAATTACACGTATCTACACACACAGACAACATATTTCAGTGAGTGTGGCCCATAGTATACATTATTATTCACACATGCCAGCCCATTCACTATTAATTGGTGTACATACTCATTCACTTACATGTTTATTTGTCTCTTTATTATAAAATATTCACACACAGACACACACACACTGAAAGGAATCTTTCAGAACATTATATGCCAAATATTTCAGACCAATCCTGAAGTATGCAGCTCCAGCATGGAGTCCATATCTAGTCAAGCATAAGACTAAACTGGAAAAGATTCAAAGGTTTGCCACCACACTAGTACCCGAGCTAAGAGGTATGAGCTTCGAGGAGCGACTACGGGAATCAAACCTCACTTCGTTGGAAGACAGAAGAGTTAGGGGGCACATGATCACCACATTCAAGATTCTCAAGGGAATTGATAGGGTAGATAAAGACAGGCTATTTAACACAAGGGGCACACGCACTAGGGGTGGAAACTGAGTGCCCAAATGAGCCACAGAGTTATTAGAAAGAACCTTTTTAGTGTCAGAGTGGTTGACAAATGGAATGCATTAGGAAGTGATGTGGTGGAGGCTGACTCCATGCACAGTTTCAAGTGTAGATATGATAGAGCCCAATAGGATCTAACCTGTACACCTGTTAATTGACGGTTGTGAGGCGGGACCAAAGAGCCAGAGCTCAACCCCCGCATGCACAATAAGGTGAGTACAATTAGTTGAGTACACACAAACTCATTGATAATTTTTTCTGGAACACAACCCGACAAACCCTTTAACAACCAAGTACCTACTCACTGCTTCGTGAAGAGAATCGTTCAGTTGAGGATTGGTGCCTAGTCAATCCGCTCTTCCCGGCTAGCCAGGATATGAACCCAGGCGAAATCGCTTGAGAAGTGCGAGATGAGTGCCTTGCCACTGATCCACAGGGACTGCCCAAATATGAATGCCATCAGCAGCACTAGCAGTTGGTGTTACCAGGCAGGTTACCCATTCAATTACTAACCAAATTGAAAGTTGCTTAACTTGGCTAATGGGACGAGAAGCAGTGTCCTTTAAGTGGTAGTATGGCCGTTGTTATTGTATACAAGTGGTAACCAGTAACTTGTCAGTGAGTGAGTGATGATAATGGTAACTGCGGCGGAGGATACTCACACATACCAGCCAATTCTCCATTAATGATAATACTTATAGCAACTATTTAGTCAAACAAACCAACCATAAGTGGACTATTGCACCAACATGGAAATGTTTGGATGCCATTGATCTCGCACAAATTGCTCATAAATGCCACACGCTGGTATTTAAAGAACCTAAACAATCCTCTTCAAAGAACGAATGACTACTCTTAGGCCTTGGATTATGCTCTCTTAGGCTTCATTGACAGTACTTATAACTTCTTTGAGTCGGGAGACAGGCAGACAGGCAGTCTATATATATACATGTTAGGCTTATATAGTGGTCTGGAAAACCCCACCCCACAAGGTCAAACTAACCCTCACACACCAGGATGCCAGTGGGTCACTAACTCCTGGATACCTATTTATTGCTAGGTGAACAGATTCATTAGGTGATAGGAAACGCTACGAACAATTACAGCCATGCCCGACCGCGATTCGAACCCTGGAATCCCATATTGTGAGTCGAGAAGGAACACATCATTCAAGTTACATATTTATGTGTACTCACCTATTTATGTCAGGAGGATCGAGCATTAATCTTAGAGTCTGCCTTTTGTCCGCCTGCCTTTGAGTCTGCCTTTCTGTCTGTCGGTTGTTTATAGCAATAACTCATGGCCTATTTCCTAACCTAACCAAGCCTAACCTATACCCTACCCTAACCTATAACCTACCACAATCTATAGCCAAACCTATTAACTAACCTAACCTAATCTAAACCTAACCTAACCTACACCTAAACCTTACCTAACCTTACCTAAATAACCTAATCTAACCAAACCAAACCTAACCTAACCTAACCTAAACTAACCTAACCAAACCAAACCTAACCTAACTATACTAACCTAACCTAACCTAACCTAACCAAACCTAACCTAACCTAACTATTCTAACCTAACCTAACTAACCTAACCTAACTAGCCTAACAAAACTTAACCTAACTTAACCTATCCTAACCTAACGAAACCAACACCCACCTCGCAAGATCAAACACCTAAACTGACCCTGACCTAACCCTAACCAGGATGCAATCCTACAAGAAGCTCACAACTCCTGGATACCTGTTTACTACTCGGAAAACAGAGGCATTAGGTGATAGGAAACGACACCTTAATTTCATTCCTGCCTTTCCGGGTTTCGATCCAGGAATCCCCGATTGAGAGTCTAGAAGGAACACATACAAGTTTCATATCTCTGTGTACTCACCTATTTCTACTTGCAGGACCGAGCAACAGTTTTTGAATGTTGACATTATAGCCGCCGGTTGGTTAAAGCAATGATTCCTGGTCATATCTCTGATTCTCTGTCATATCAACTTTTAAAATTATGAATGGAGTTTGCATCTACAACTTTGGGTTTTCGTAAGTTTGTTCTTACCTAGTTGTATTCACCTAGTTGTGTTTGCTAGGTTTGGCCTTCAGATCTTTGGTCCCACCTCTCAACCATCTCAATTGCTCAAGTAGTTTTTCCAGAAGTTATGTAACTCATAACTTTCAGCTCTGTTGGAAAACAGGCTGGGGTTGCATATTAAATGATTTGTCTCCCATAGGTTGAAAAAAAGGTTACTTCTTCTTTATATAAGTTAGAAATGTACTTACTAAACTAGTAAACTAGAAACTAGTAACTAGACTAGAACTAGACTAGAGTCTAGTCGGCCTAGTCGGATAGGCCGTGCTCTTAATCCGGATGATCAGGCTGCGTTCGAGTTTGTCGAAACGGTTGCAATTACAGGGCACAGATCCCTCTCCTGTAGCAGCATCACTTTCGATAGATTCTCTGGATGATTGACCTTCTGGCAGTTCTCACGTTAACAAATTTAAAACAGTTTTTTGACAAACAAGAAACGCCACATTCCTTTGATGTTTAAAATTTTTTTCTCTGTCAGTGTGTGTGTCTTGATTCCTGTGTGTCTTGATTCCGTATATGTTTTGATTCCGTGCGTGTCTTGATTCCTTGTGTGTCTTGATTCCGTGTATGTGTCTTGATTCCGTATGTGTCTTGATTCCGTGTAATGTCTTGATTCCGTGTTATGTCTTAATTCCGTGTTATGTCTTGATTCGATGTGTGTCTTGATTCAGTGTGTGTCTTGATTCCGTATGTGTCTTGATTCCGTTTGAGTCTTGATTCCGTGTGTGTCTTGATTCCGTTTGAGTCTTGATTCCGTGTGTGTCTTGATTCCGTGTGTGTCTTGATTCCGTGTGTGTCTTGATTCCGTTTGAGTCTTGATTCCGTGTGTGTCTTGATTCCGTGTGAGTCTTGATTCCGTGTGTGTCTTGATTCCGTGTGTGTCTTGATTCCGTTTGAGTCTTGATTCTGTGTGTGTCTTTATTCCGTGTGTGTATTGATTCCGTGTGTGTATTGATTCCATGTGAGTCTTGATTCCATGTGAGTCTTGATTCCGTGTGTGTCTTGATTCCGTGTGTGTCTTGATTCCGTGTGTGTCTTGAATCCGTGTGTGTATTGTATCCGTTTGAGTCTTGATTCCGTTTGATTCTTGATTCCGTGTGAGTCTTGATTCCGTGTGAGTCTTGATTCCGTGTGTGTATTGATTCCTTGTGAGTCTTGATTCCCTATGTGTCCGTGTCCGTCATAGTCTATGAGTATCCGTGTCAGTGTATCCCTGGGGTATTGAGTCCAGGATGCCATTTGTGTCCCCTCAAATTGCCTCCCTTATCTCCACCTTGGGATCGTGTCAGTGTCCATGTGTGTCTTGATTCCGTGTGTGTCTTGATTCCATGTGTGTCTTGATTCCGTGTGTGTCTTGATTCCGTGTGTGTCTTGATTCCGTGTGTGTCTTGATTCCGTGTGTGTCTTGATTCCGTGTGTGTCTTGATTCCGTTTGAGTCTTGATTCCGTGTGAGTCTTGATTCCGTATATGTCAGTGTCCGTCATAGTCTATGAGTGTCAGTGTCAGTGTCATTATCCCTGGGGTTTTGAGTCCAGGATGCCATTTGTGTCCCCTCAAATTGCCTCCCTTATCTCCACCTTGGGATCTTGTCAGTGTCCATGTGTGTCTTGATTAAATGTGTGTCTTGATTCCGTGTGTGTCTTGAGTCCGTGTGTGTCTTGAGTCCGTGTGTGTCTTGAGTCCGTGTGTGTCCTGAGTCCGTCTGTGTCTTGATCCCGTGTGTGTCTTGAGTCCGTCTGTGTCTTGATCCCGTGTGTGTCTTGAGTCCGTCTGTGTCTTGATCCCGTGTGTGTCTTGAGTCCGTCTGTGTCTTGATCCCGTGTGTGTCTTGAGTGCGCATGTGTCTTGATCCTGTGTCTTGAGTCCGTGTCTTTTCTGAGGCCGTGTACGTCTTGATTGTCCGGGTGTCTTTGGGGTTTTGGGTCCAGATGTACCGGAAGCGGTTCAGGGAGTGTACAAGAGCGTCGGGAAAGACTTACGCCGAGACCGCCAGGTATATGGAACGGAAATTCCTACGATGGTTGAAGGCGGAGGAAGCGGAGTCGGTGGATGATATCAAACGACTGATAGTGATGGAGAAGTTCATGTCGGTGCTCCATCCTGAATTGCGAGTAAGGGTGAGAGAAGCAGGTATTAAGGACCTGAAGGCTGCAGCGGATCGAGCCGACATGCTGGAGGAGGCACTACATATCAGGAGGGATGTCAGTGTCCGTCATAGTCTATGAGTGTCAGTGTCAGTGTCATTATCCCTGGGGTTTTGAGTCCAGGATGCCATTTGTGTCCCCTCAAATTGCCTCCCTTATCTCCACCTTGGGATCTTGTCAGTGTCCATGTGTGTCTTGATTAAATGTGTGTCTTGATTCCGTGTGTGTCTTGAGTCCGTGTGTGTCTTGAGTCCGTGTGTGTCTTGAGTCCGTGTGTGTCCTGAGTCCGTCTGTGTCTTGATCCCGTGTGTGTCTTGAGTCCGTCTGTGTCTTGATCCCGTGTGTGTCTTGAGTCCGTCTGTGTCTTGATCCCGTGTGTGTCTTGAGTCCGTCTGTGTCTTGATCCCGTGTGTGTCTTGAGTGCGCATGTGTCTTGATCCTGTGTCTTGAGTCCGTGTCTTTTCTGAGGCCGTGTACGTCTTGATTGTCCGGGTGTCTTTGGGGTTTTGGGTCCAGCAAGCTATTTGTGTCGACCCAAATTGCCTCCCTTCTCCCCACCTGAAATCCAGGTGGATTGAATGACCTGCCCGAGGTCAGTGGATCCAGGTATCCATCCGTGGGCCCCCGGATTTCAACCCTTCCCCACATTCCAAGGGGTCAGTCAATCAATCTTCGGCTATCCAGAGAATCTATCGAAACTGATGCTCCTACAGGAGGGGACACACAGAGAAATCTGTGCCCTGTACTTGCAACCATTCCGACAGGCTCGAACGCAGGTCTATCCGGATTAAGAACATGTTCTTTCCGACTAGGCCACGCTGGAGTTGCCTTTTGAATAAAATTTGGCACTTGTATTTATATCTCGTAGTAAGGTTAGTCAGTGTCTATTTATCAACATTTGCAATGATTGACGTGTGAAGTTGTGAGTTTGTGTTGACAGTTAGAAATACATGACAGCTTATTCGATGAGGTTGCAGTCCAGTGACGCAGTTTCATGAATGAATATTGGAGAATTTAGGCAAACTGACGTGTGTGTGTGTGTGTGTGTGTGTGTGTGTGTGTGTGTGTGTGTGTGTGTGTGTGTGTGTGTGTGTGTGTGTGTGTGTGTGTGTGTGTGTGTGTGTGTGTGTGTGTGTGTGTGTGTGTGTGTGTGTGTGTGTGTGTGTGTGTGTGTGTGTGTGTGTGTGTGTGTGTGTGTGTGTGTGTGTGTGTGTGTGTGTGTGTGTGTGTGTGTGTGTGTGTGTGTGTGTGTGTGTGTGTGTGTGTGTGTGTGTGTGTGTGTGTGTGTGTGTGTGTGTGTGTGTGTGTGTGTGTGTGTGTGTGTGTGTGTGTGTGTGTGTGTGTGTGTGTGTGTGTGTGTGTGTGTGTGTGTGTGTGTGTGTGTGTGTGTGTGTGTGTGTGTGTGTGTGTGTGTGTGTGTGTGTGTGTGTGTGTGTGTGTGTGTGTGTGTGTGTGTGTGTGTGTGTGTGTGTGTGTGTGTGTGTGTGTGTGTGTGTGTGTGTGTGTGTGTGTGTGTGTGTGTGTGTGTGTGTGTGTGTGTGTGTGTGTGTGTGTGTGTGTGTGTGTGTGTGTGTGTGTGTGTGTGTGTGTGTGTGTGTGTGTGTGTGTGTGTGTGTGTGTGTGTGTGTGTGTGTGTGTGTTTAAAGGTACGTATTAATTAATATTTAGTGTGGTGTGTGTTCATATGAGTTTGTGATTCAAGCAATCCAATACCTAATATGTGCTAATTTAGGCCTCGTTTTGTATATAAATATATGTATGTTTTACTAGGGAATGAAAATCTGGTATGTTTTATTCCAAGTTTTTTTCAACAATAAATAGTACATATGCGAACGAACGGTTTGGCTGGGTAAGTATAGCGTTGTGGCAGCCATTTTCTCTGGTGGGCAGGGGGCGGGGGGGGGAGGAGGGTGGTCTCTGGTGAGGGTAGTTATGTTTGGGCATCGGTTGGGGGGTAGGGTGTTGGTAGGGGGGGCCGAGGGAGCAGCAGAGGGGGATATGAGGGTGGGGGGGCTGAATGGCAGGGGTTGCCAGTTTAGTGATTAAGATATTAATTTGTGGAGATAGGTTATATATGGAAAGGTGTTTAGGAATGAATAAGAAAAGTGTTTCGAACTGATGTAAGTATATGAGTTATAGTGATTCATGTTAGAAGGAAGATACGTGCTTAAAAAGGTGTAGAGATTTGTAGTTGACTTTATTTGCTTAATAATGTGTTAATTAACGGTAAAGGACCATTGGAGATAGATATTCAACAGCATATTGAGTGGACAAGTTTTAGTAGGCAGGAAGGCAGGCCGAGAGAGAGAATGGACTAATAAATAGGTATACATTTTTTTTCTCGGATGGTATACTTTAATAATCATAGGTACGTATTTCAATGTGCGACATTCTTGCGCGCGCGCGCACACACACACAAACACACACACACACACACACATACATATTGTTACGGTGCCCTCTCCTATTTCTTTCGTTTGCCGGCTTAAAGAGTCATATCAGCTCTCCCTACTGATTCTCTGAGGTTCAGGGAGTCTAATGATATATGTGGCGACCAGACCGGCTGCCAGTTAAGGGAAAGGAGGTTATATTATAAGTTGTAAATAAAGGAAAATTGGCGCCCTGTTATAAAATGAAACAGTATCCCCTGCGGCAGATATGACCTTTTGGAAGGGAGACAAGCCGATCGCGGATTGGCCGACGTAGGTCGCGGGCGACAAATCAGGGCCCGCCATGACGTCACCGAGTGCCCCGGGCGGCGCCAACGTCAGAGTTGTACTGACCGTGGAAGCGACAGGACGCGCCTCGGTCGGCTCTCAGGGATTGGAGGCTCTGCAAGCCTTGTTCAGTGGATTGAGCTGGCCTTCGCTGCCCCTCACAGTCATTGGAGACCCTGCGCTTCTGGGAAGCCAAAGAGGAACCAAGTTCAGTGAGCAGAGAAGTGCCAAACTTGGAAAATAGTCGGCGACGACGCTGGGCGGCGCCGCTGGCTGGACGTTGAGGTCTGGAAGGTGGGCGAGCAAGCTAGCTGTGACTGGGGTCACATCCACTGAGAATCTTGGAAGGACGACACCGTGCCTAGGATAAGGAGCGACGCCCTGTGGGAGAGGCGAGTGTGGGGAAAAATAGTGATTAGCTCAGCGCCCATCGATGAACCAGGATTGGGGCAGCTGAATCTCAGGGATTGGAACGGCGACGACGCGAAGGCTTCACGACACCTGAGGACCTGTGGAACGCCCTGGATCGTCGAGGATCGACCCCAGGAAGCGTGGGAACCTCACACCATCGAGGGACAGGCGTCGTGAGCCAGGAGTGTAAGGTAGATCATTTTTCCCTCCCATTACCCCTTGTATGAGTAGGCTAGTTAGGCCACAATATTTACTCGTGTATGTGGCAGCAAGACTTTATTACTTTAATAGTAGAGTAGGCTGCAAGGCAGCTTGTGTCCAGGACTGTCAGAGAGGACAGTGTGTATGGATGGCAGGACAGTGAAGAAGAGGTGCCGACGTGGTGAAGAGGCCCTCCTGTGAGAGTGTGAGACTCCTGTCTTCCTGCCCAGTAGAAGGAGTGTTGGATGGTCGTTGGAAGAAGAGGCTGACGATCTCCAGGCTCGTTATCCATATTCCATATTCATGTATTACTTGTGATTGTGTGTGTGCGTTCATGTAATTTGTATCAGTAAATCCACACATTTTATTACTGTGTTTGAGTGTGCCTCCATTTTATGATAATTCTCTATTGAGCATACATTTCTGGCTACAAACGATATATAATACACCCACTGAACTGCATTGCTGGGGTGCAGATATAATAACCCAGCTGGCGACCTTGCTAAGAGGAAGATAGAGAAGACAGGCGGGAAAGGAGTTCCTGCAACCTTTTTTTGTCTGGCAGGCAAGACTCAGGGAGGTTATGGTTATAGGTAAGCCTGAGTCTTCCTTCACTCCCCCACGGGTCTAGGCCGGAACTGTTAATAGCAGTTTCCCCGTGTCTGACTGAAGGGCTTCCAGGGTGAATCAGTGGCACCCCTTTGTGGTGGAAGCAAAGACCTGCGGAGGTGGGCATTGTTGGTCCTCTCTTGTGTGACCAAGGAGACTCCGGTGAATCCAGGGAGTCGGAGGGGCTGAGTATTTGGGCTTTTGAGCCCCTAGCAGCCGAGTGTTAGCAGAGCCCCGGACCGCCCACCCCCACGTGACAAGAGAACTGGCGACCTTGCCAGGATTCGAACCCCAGTAGCCAAGAACTGGGAACTTCGCCAGGAAGCGTGGATCAAGCTACAGTGTGGACCAAATTGCAAGACAAGTGTTGCCAGGGTACTAATACAGTGTGGCCAGTGAATTCGGTGGTACTGTTACTCAACCAGCTAAGGGACTGAAACGGTGAAATTAGTGCCTACTAACTTGTCTGTGCTGTCGTGTATGCTCAATGATATAGAGATGGAGGAAGACAAAGTAAAGAAATTTATTGACACAAGGGACGAGGGAATTTTGGAAGAGTGCACCAAGGCCCAGCTCCAACAAGTGGCAAACCACTTTGGGATCAGGTTGAGGACGACTAAGGTAGCGGAGCGAAGGATAGAGATCATGGCACAGCTCACAGCTCGAGAGGAAGCGACGGGAGAGGAGCCATCTCAAGAGGAGCCGTCCCGAGGAGAGCCGTCGCAAGGTGAACCGTCCCGACTAGGGCCACCCCAAGCGCCTACCAGTGTGGAGAGAATTCACAGTGAACATGGGAGCAGTGGAAGGTCCAGCTGTAATAAGAGGAGCCTGCAACTGGAAATAATGAAGATGCAACTGGAAGCCCAGCTGCGACGAGAGGAAAGAGAAGCGCAAATGCAGCGAGAGGAACGTGCAGCTGAGCTGCAGCGAGAGGAACGTGCAGCTGAGCTGCAGCGAGAGGAACGTGCAGCTGAGCTGCAGCGAGGTGAGCGAGAAGCACGGCTGCAGCTGCAGCGAGAAGAAGGAGAGAGACAACTGCGACTGGAGGAGATAAAGGCAAAGAAAGAAGTCGAATTGCGTCGCGTTGAACGTGGTCTGACCTCACTACCTGCACGGCGGGATGACCTCAAGGTAAGGGAACGTGACTTACCTACGTTCGAACCACAAGAAGCTGAGGCGTTCTTCGAACACTTTGAACGGATAGCGACTCTGAAGGAGTGGCCGGAAGATGATTGGGCTGCTCTGGTCCAGGGCAGGTTGACTGGTGAGGCCCGGGAAGCCTATAACATGCTGGACCTAGAGGAGTGTACTAATTATGACGCGATTAAGAATGCGGTTCTCCACTCATTCCGGCTGACTCCGGAGATGTACCGGAAGCGGTTCAGGGAGTGTACAAGAGCGTCGGGAAAGACTTACGCCGAGACCGCCAGGTATATGGAACGGAAATTCCTACGATGGTTGAAGGCGGAGGAAGCGGAGTCGGTGGATGATATCAAACGACTGATAGTGATGGAGAAGTTCATGTCGGTGCTCCATCCTGAATTGCGAGTAAGGGTGAGAGAAGCAGGTATTAAGGACCTGAAGGCTGCAGCGGATCGAGCCGACATGCTGGAGGAGGCACTACATATCAGGAGGGAGGGGCCGCCCAGACACTCGCCTTACCCCAGGTCGGGAGGGAACCTTAGGAGTTCAGGAGGAGCGAGGACGGGTGGGGACTCTCCCAAGAGTAGTGTGCCCGATGAAGTAACGTGGTTCAAGAGCTCAAGAGACGCGGGGAGGAAGCCCCAAGCTGTGAGCAGTGGACCTAAAT